>NW_010361192.1:0-19020 GCF_000414095.1 Morus notabilis | reverse complement strand
CATTCCTTTCAATCCCACGCGATACGGGTTCTTACAAACCACCCGTTAAGACAGGCGTTGCAGAAGCCCGAAACTTCTGGTCGACTTCTCAAATGGTCGGTAGAGCTAAGCCAGTTCGACATTAAGTATGTACCAAGAATAAAAATTAAGGGGCAGGCGCTGGCGGACTTCCTGGCAGAATTCTCTCATAGACCAACTCCCGCCACACACGAAGTCAAGACGACAAAGTGGAGGCTCTACGTAGATGGAGCGTCAAGCGAAAACGGGTCAGGAGCCGGCGTCCTGTTGATTAGCCCAGAAGGCCACAAAATTACTTCGGCGGTAAGATTTAAATTCAAGGCATCGAATAATGAAGCCAAGTACGAGGCGCTGATTGCAGGACTACGATTGGCGAATCATTTAAAAATCGAGAGGCTCGGCATCTTCAGCGACTCTCAACTGGTCATAGGACAAGTAAATGAGGAATACCAAGCGCGTGGTGAAAAAATGGGTGCATACTTAAGAAAGGTAAAGGAAGAGCTCGTCAGGTTCAAAGGCTATGAAATACTTCAAATACCACGAACTGAGAACACCAACGCCGACGCCTTGGCCAAACTAGCATCATCCAGGGATTCCGACATACTAGGAATTGTTCCTATTGAAGAGCTAGAGCAGCCAACAATTGAGGAAAAAATTGAGGCCTTGACCATCCAGACGGACAAGGGTTGGATGACGCCATTAATCCAATATCTGACAAATGCAAAGCTGCCAAATGATAAAGACGAGGCCTGACGACTCAGATATAGAGCCGCCAGATACCTACTATACGATGGTTTACTTTACCGATGAGGCTATTCGACACCTTTGCAGCGATGCCTAAACGATGATGAAGTCCAGAAGGTCCTCCAGGAAATCCATGAAGGAATATACGGTAATCATATGGGGGCAGTCTTTAGCTCTCAAGGTTTTGAGGCAGGGGTATTATTGGCCTACGCTAAAAAAAGACGCATTCCAATACGCTCGATGCTGCGATAAGTGCCAAAAATATGCCATAATTCCCAGAGCACCCCCAGAAAACCTAACCCCAATTCTCAGCCCATGGCCCTTTGCCAAATGGGGAGTCGACCTGATCGGGCCCTTACACCTCGCACCAGGAGGCTTTAAATTCACCATCGTCCCGGTAGACTACTACACCAAATGGGCAGAGGCAAAGGCTCTAACAATGACCACAGAAGCAATTTGCACCAACTTTATGTGGCACAACATCGTGTGCAGATTTGGGGTCCCACACTCAATAGTATCTGACAATGGGAAACAATTCGATAATGCCTCAACACGAAGGTTCTGCGACACCTTAGGCATACGAAAAGACTTCTCAGGGCCAATACATCCACAATCCAATGGTCAAGTCGAGGTTGTCAACAAGATACTAAAATATATCCTAAAGAAGAAGGTCGATGATTTAAAGGGGAAATGGGCGGAAGAACTTCCAAAGGTCCTGTGGGCATATGGAACGACAAGCCGAACTACCACAGGTGAAAAACCTTTCTCCATGACATATGGCGTCGAGGCGGTACTCCCCATAGAAATTGAAATGCCGACTCTACGAACTGTTGTCTACAAGGACGACGGAAATACGGATGCCATGAATGGAGAACTCGACCTGTTAGAAGAAAAAAGGCTCGACTCCCAATTATGCCTCGCTGCCTATCAGCAAAGGGCAGCACGATATTACAACAATAAAGTTAAACAAAGAAGGTTCATCCCAGGATACCTAGTATTGAAAAGGGTAACACAAGTACGAAACCTAAAAATACCGGTCCTCTGGGCCCCCAACTTGGGAAGGACCCTACCGAATAAGGGAAGTATTACGTCCTGACACTTAGATTCTAGAAAGCCTCTCCGGCAAGCAAATTCAGCATCCATGGAATGCAGAACAGCTAAAGCTGTACTACTAATAGTGTATGTAATTTTTTAACACATCCTAGTTATATTTTTGGCAATTTAAATAAATTGATTGAGTTTATAGAAATATTGTTCAAAAATAAGAAGAATTCACCCCTTAATAACATGTCTGCTTAAAAAACCAAGGTATATTAAACAGACATGGGGGGCAGTAAGGGATCTACGGATCGCTAAAAAATAAACGACCTTAAGAGGCGAACACTTAGAAAATTTTACGAAATTTCCTAAAGCGACGACCCCAAGGGGTAAAAGTTAAAGTCGACTTCTCCAAGGAGAAGAGGCGAACACTTAGAAAATTTTACGAAATTTTCTAAAACAATGACCCTAAGGGGTAACGTCAACTTCTCCAAGGAGAAGAGGCGAACACTTAGAAAATCTTACGAAATTTCCTATAGCGACGACCCCAAGGGGTAAAAGTTAACGTCGACTTCTCCAAGGAGAAGAGGCAAACACTTAGAAAATTTTATGACATTTTCTAAAGCGACGACTCCAAGGGGTAAAAAGTTAACGTCGACTTCTCCAAGGAGAAGAGGCGAACACTTAGAAAATTTTATGAAATTTTCTAAACCGACAACCCCAAGGGGTAAAAATTAACGTCGATTCCTCCAAGGAGGAGAAGCAAGGCAAGCACTTGGAAAAATTTTACAAAATTTTCTAAGACGACGACACCAAGGGGTAAGAAAAGTAATAAACAGTTATGAAATCTACCATCCCCAAAAAAATATATAATATGAAAAGAAATTCTAAATATTATATAAAGAGTGTCAACATATAACATTACAAAAAAAAAATAGGGAGAGAAATCTTAAGCATCGTCGCCAACCGCCGAATCATCACCATCAGGTGGAGAAGAAGTGTCGTCATCAACATGAGGATGAGGAATATAAAAGGAAGCTCAAATCCCACTCAGGATGCTCTTGCTTGATTAGATCAACAATTTGTTGACCAGCAGATTGGAAGTCCTTGGTGCGAATATCAATAAGCTCCGGAGAAGCCTTAAACTCCTCAATAATCTCTGCACGCCTGGCGTCGAGCGTTGGTGAGGCCTCGGCTTCGGCTTCTCTCTTCCCCTCAGCTTTTCCCTCGGCAAAGCGCCTCTTCACAGCCTCCGTAGCTTCAGCTGATTTCTTCTCAGAAGCTTCTGCCTGCCTTGTAAGCTCTTCAACCGCGGCCTTCAGACTGGCCACCTCATTTTCAAGACTCGACAGCTTGGCTAGTTCTCCTTCCAAACTCTCCAGCTTGGCCACAGCTACGTCCCTATCCTCGATGGCAGACAAGCACTTTTTATTGGCAGCATCAAGAAGAGAGTTAATCTTGGCTTCCACGCTGTCCATCTCCTTGCCACATTCCTCAACCTTGACCAGATCAATGAGATTGAGAATGGCAAGGACTAGGCCCTGAGAAAATGGGGAGTCAAAATAAAGATACGAAAAATGAATCTTAAAATAAAAAAAAAAAAAAAGCGGGGGGGGGGGGGGGCACGATCGAAACTTACATGAATCTGGAAGGAAATCTGCTTGCGCTGACGATCCACCAGGGAAGACTGAGCGGCGCAGATCCAGTACGGCTCAAGGAATGATTCATACAAAGCCTGGAAGACGAGGGAAAGGTGAGGAGGAAGCTTCAGCATGGCCCCAATCTCGGCGTCAGAAATATTCGGGACTTGGAAGTTGGAATCCATGATTTTTGCACCCGGCATAATCACGCGTTCCCTCGGCGCCGGAGGCATACCAGCAAAATTGGGGATCGAAACCGCCGGCGTCCACTTCCCAATCTCTGGCGCCTTCTCTTTTTGCCTTCTTTTAAGCACAGGAGCTTCCACCCCCGACCCCGAAGAAACTTCTGCGGTCTTCTTTCTCTTCGGCGCTAGAGAAGAAGTACTGGCTTTCTCTTACCCTCTGGTTTGAGACGGCGGGACAGGCTGTGGCTGCTGGTTGCCTGGAAGCTGAATCCTCAAGGAGGCCATTTCTGAGCAAAGGACCAGTCAGCATGTAGTCAGCAAGCAGTTAGGCCAAATAAGATTAAAAGAAGTGTCGAGCCAAGTCCAGGAGCTTACCTTCGTCGCTTAAATGAAAATATTCTCTGACGGCGAGAGGATCAGAAGGGTCTGGAAGGTCGAGAATCAACCCTGCCCCTCTAAGGTTGAACTCAGTTAAAAGGGTGTCGATGTGGCGAGCCTTCTCCGAATACAAAAAGGTCGTCTCAACCCTCACCAATCTATTTCCAGAAAGTTTCGGCCGATCGTGGCTAACTAAAGGGTAAAAGAACTGTCAACTTTAAAAAAAAAAAAAAAAGAAAAGAAAGGGGACGAAGTATCAAATTCTCACCCATATTCCCAAATGAAGTTTGCACCTTCCTACGGCAGGGCAAATGGTCTTCAGGGTGAAAATTAAAAGGCCCCCGAATCATGAAAAACATGGGTTTCCACCCATATGACGACAAGGGGATACCTCATATCAGCATTCCAAGCCTAGGCTGGGATCACCCATGTCCACTCAAAAAATACCATCCATCACATTTGGCGACGTGGCATAGTCTGTACATAAACATAAATTCATCCAGCGGTAGATCCATATCGAACCGCTGGCTCCAAAGAACCCAGGCGCCGGCAAAACAGTACCAAAAATTCGGTGCCAATTGGGCAGTAGAGATGCCATAATGATGGCAATAATCTTTAACAAAGGGATGAACTGGCAAAGTCATCCCCGCCGTAACAGCCCGAGTATACACGGGGAGATACCCGGTAGGAGGCATGCTGGTCCTAAAATGCATGTCTGGGAAGAGGTACTCAAACCACCTCCCATCGATACAACCTTCCTTAACAGCCCGAATAATATCTTTATTCCGGACCCTCGACGCCACGACGTCAGCCGTAAAAAATGGCCTGTCTAGGTCGCCGCTCGTAGCAGCCAAGGGGGCATCCACCGTTGAAGCAGCAACACCACTTACGCTACCTCCCGTAAAGGGAATCTTATTTACTTCTTCCTCCAGCATACGGTCGACGCTGTCGAACTCATCGTCGAAGCCCTCGCTAGGTCCACCCATGTATGCTTCTATTTCACTCAGTATTGAGTTGCCATCTGATGAAGAAGACGACCACGAGATCTCCACCATAGAAGGAGAGTCTGGTCGCACAACGGACGAGTCCTCTCGACGACGGTTTGAGGCCATTGTTCTGGTGTTGAAAAAGACAAAGCAGCTAAGTCAAAATCCTAAGTCGAGAGGAAGAGGCAAGCGACGACTACTCAAATACCACTAGCACCTCAAACATAACGTCGACCATTCATATAAAAATGGTGACGGTGAATGTTCATAAACAAACGAGGTTCATTTCAACCCAGGAGTTAGAGACCACAATCAGCCAGAAATCAGAAAAACTATCCTATGAGGGTCAGGCAAAGTGAATGGTAAGGTCTCTATCTCCTACATTCCATATTAACATATCTATGGTTTTCAATAGGTAAGGCAGTGAAAGTTATTAAAGCAAGTACGAGCGAGCAATCATTAAAAACTTACCTGTGAGATGGAGTTTGGGCAAAAGCGAGTTCCGAAATGGCTTCGCAAAACACCGAGAAGAGCAAGGGATACGAGAAGGAATCCGCGAAAAAGAACTCAAGCAGAATGACAGAAGTTCGAGAATTTTGGTAAAGAATGGCTTCGGTTCAAGGGATATTTAAAGGAAGACAAGCCTTCTACCCCTAGCCGTCAGATTAAGTTCACAAAATCCAAGAGCAGGGGCGTCAACCCCAGATCTGACGGCAACAAACAAAGGCGGGAAGGTGAGAGGACATGATCAAAGGGCTCATATTCATTTTTTCAAAAAATGAAGCCTTACATCAGCCTGGCGAATTGACTGACGCGACGGTTACATCCCTCAAGGAAAGTCGAAGTGTCAAGGGTATCATTACGAAAGTAGGCTCGGCATTGGGTTCCCACACCCGAGGCACAGAAAGACACTCGAACCTAGCTCGAGGGCTGTCTAAAGGAAACCCTCGACCTGGGGAGGCAGCTGTTGTGTGGGAAAATGTGGGTGACATGTGGAACGGCGACAGCGTGACACGTGGCCCTACTTTCCTCAACAGGTGGCAACCCTCGACACCAAGAGTTTGAGTACCCTCGATGCTTGGAGTTCACTACCCCTCGACACTGCAAAGAAAGACCCAAATTAGGGCATCGACCCTTTGTGCCGTCGAACTTATGCAAATAACCCTCGGAAAGATCAGAAAGGGCATAAGGTCTGCGCGACACAGACGCCGAGGGGAATGCCCCTCAGAAAGAAGCCTGACATCATAAAGTTGCATCTAAAGGTGGGAGACATCTAGAATACGGGTATTAATTGCGAAACCCCTAAACCGCCCTGCACGGAGCAGTAAGAGATTATAGGAATCCACAGAGCCGTAATAGAAGATCAATCGGCTGAGTGAACAGCCCAAAAGGTGATTAGTGGGCTACAGTCTTAACCTATAAAGTAGGCCACTCGAGTACTTCCACCTACGAAGGAAGCTTGGGCTATAAAAGGGGCAACGCCCCATACACTAAAGGGAGAGCTCGAAAAAAGCATTAGAGAAGAGAGAGGATACGTGCATATAAATTGTAAATAATCCTAAAGAAATATACCATACATAAGTGGATATAACTCTTCATTAACAAAGTGAACCACTATAAATCTCACGTGTCCTCTCATTCAAGTGTTATGTTCATGCTCACAAAACACAACAAACACTTCATAACATAATTTCAAATATACAGCTAATTTCTAGCCGGTAACTCCGCAGGATACCAAAGGGTGATCCGACGTATTTCTGTTGATGAAATTTCACCGTCAACCCTCCCCAAGTAGCCACATCTATGTTCTAGGTTCCACAAAACAAAAGAAAATTTTTACTTAAACATACAAGGTGAAAGTTGGTATTTTAGTAAGAAATATTAAGAACAAGAAGCTCCATCAGTAATAGTATTATGCCAATGATCTCCCTTTTATTCGCTACAAAAGAAACTCGAGCGAGATGTAAGGAAGAAAAACAATAAAAGTCCTTTTTATTCGTCCAGTCATGCGTGTATAGAGTGTGGCCATGGAAACTACAACTCATACGCATCATGCTCCCAAATATAGAGATACAAGCCATCTTTCTTCACTTCCCAAAAGCATTCGTCTTCGGCGCACCTATGGGTGTCTCTTTTTGCCATGAACACATCGAAATGCCCTTTCACATTGTCCCAGCTCTTGTCACAATAGAAAAGAGTGGTCCTCCAGAAGTTGACGTTGAAGCTCCAGTGGAAATTACCTCCAAATGTCAGCTTATGAGTACCGAGATCAGTGTCTTTCGACGCGCAGTGAACAGTAATATACACTTGGTGCTCGGCGTTCACAGGTGAGATGCCCCTGGACAAAACCAATGCAAGGAGTAAAACAACATAGCTTGCCAAGATTTTCATGTTGTAGGCTTTCTACTACAATTTTTGAAGGTGGTTTGTCAAATATGAAGCTGTTTATTTGTCTTTATATGAAAAAAGATTTATGAAGCCAAAGTTATAAAGAGCAGAATATGCAGGAAGAACAAAAAAGTAAGGCAAGCTAATAAAATGTCATTATTGATTCTAGATTTTTTTTTGTTTTTTAATTACTTGATATCCCAGAATTGGTTTCAAATATCTTTGAGATTTGGGTTGCCTTGTATCTTCCAATTTCCCCTCAGTAACATCTTATTTTACAATGTTCTCTTCCCGGTCCATTGTCAACAACCAGAAAGGAAATATGCATACAGTCCACTTATGAACCAGATTAGGCATTTTTAGATATGACTTATGACTAAAGAGAAATTATATTCACACCCCAAAAAATTATGAACACACCCCCAAATTAATAAAATGACTGAAATGGGCAACGTAAACAATTAACAGAAGATACACACCCCTGATTTCTCACGCTCCTTTTAAATACACCCCACGCCCAAATAACTCTGGAATCTCCCTCAATGGCTCAATCTCCATCATTCATCTTTCTCAATTAATTCTCTCTCCCCAGTCCTCCATCTCTCCTACTCCCCAAAAGTTAGCACCAAAATTTGCTCTCTTTTTTTTTTTTTTTTTTTTTTCCTTCCTTTCCAGTTACTCTCTTTTACACTTTTATTGCTGTATGCAGTTCTCAACAAGTTTGTTTTATATGATATTACGTTCAGACGCAAGTTTCCTTGAAAAAATAAAACCAAACCGCAGCCTGACACGATAAGGCAAGAAGCTTACCAACACAAACTTGGAAACCCAAAACCCACCCCAAGAAGAAAGGCAAGCACAAGACGAGAAGACCCGCACAAGTCTAGCAAAAGATTTTTTTTTTTTTTTTTCCCGGTAGAAGAAGTTAAAAAAAACAACAAAAAACAAAAACGAATTTCAATACAGAAAGCAAAGATGTTTTTTTTTTGGATTTAAAGCAGTTTACACGCAAGGCTAAAAGAGTAATAAAAAACTCAAATTAAAATGGGGTGTAATATAACATGGCATGACTAAATTGCACGAAGAGCCCAGTTTCCAATATCAAAATTGGCTCAACGAAGGAAACACATAAATGCAGAGGGATGCAAAAGAAAAGAAAATTTCATTCCGCTTTTACATAGAGGCTACACAGAGAAATCTAGAGGCTTACCGGCAGTGTGTCAAACCACGGCTTAGTTATTACTACCGGCAAGGCCAACTAATCGAGTAATCTCATCTTCGAGACGAGAACAGTGAGTCTTGAACTTATGCTGAAGTTCAGTCGACTCTGGTTGATTTTGCTGCCACTGAGAAAGACCATTGACAATAACTTTCAAACCACTCTGCAGCAATTCCATTCCCTCGCTAATTCCATCGGGAAGTTTCCTTTTCTTGCTGTCTTGCTTTTCCTCATCCACCTCAATGGACTGCTTTTCAACATCAATCTCCATACTTTCGCATTCGATAGTCTCCACCTTAATAGTTGACATCTTTTGGAATATTTCCTTTAAAACCCGACCCTCCTTAGCAACCATCCCAAGCTCCTCAGAGTTAGATGCAGTTATATCAAGAGCTATTTCCTCGTCAAGAAATGTCTTGAAAACAGACATGAATCTCTCCTCATTTGCCTCGCTTCCAGATAAAATATCATATGAAAGAGCTGCATTCTGAGGCACGAATCTCCAAAGCTCATCACAAGTAGTTCGGGCTGAGAAATACCCGAAAGCTGTAAGAGCCAAATGAATGAGAGCCCAGTGCCTTTCTCGCAACATCATGTGGTATAACTCGCATGCGGCAGAGAACTTTGAATTCTTATCAGTTTCTGCCAATTGCACGTGTGCAATACCCGCCATGAATAGAGCAAGATTCGGTTTGCATTTGTACAACTCATTGTCAGAGGCTGCAGGCCCTGAGATAAATAGATTTTCAAGCTCAAAAATGACCTCTTCTATTTCGTCTGATGCATATAAATGCTTCATATTTGAGATGATGCCTAACGTTTCACTCAAAAGCTTGAGATACTGGTCCTTCATTAGTTTGTCCATAGAATCTCTGCAACTATGAATTATAGAAACTAGAAACCTCAGAGTCTTCACATCAATCTCAGATGAGTTAATATGGCTACAAGACATGGGGCAAAATATCATCAAACATTGTAATAAATACATATAAATACCAAACAAATATGGCACAAAATGATCAAGGATGTACGGCAATATATGACGACAACTGAGGACGAAAAACAAGTCAATAAAGAATCAATGACTCATTTTTGCTTAATATCCCTAATAGGTCTTAGTGATCAATTGTATATAACACAAACAGCTCAATATCTCACAGAAAAAAAAGCAATTTTACTACTTACAGTGATTGCAAGGAAGCAGACAGAGCAAATACTGGAACACCAAAAATGCCATCATTGCTAGCGTTTATCAATTTTTCATCAAAGCTTTCAATGAAGACAAAGAAGTCAGAAAGTATTCTTTGGGTTGCTATACTTTTCATCTTGTCTGATAATAAATTCAGCGGAAAGCCCTCTATAAACAATGCTAAACACACAACTGATGACATCTGAGATCTATCGTCATCAATAATGAACTTGAAAACCTGGTCTACCATAGATGGTGTTCCGAAACTGAGTAGCATGCTGATTGATCTTGCCAGTTTTCTCATCCCAGAACCAGGTACAAGAACCGATTCAGAAGATGCCAGAAACTTCAGCAATGAGCAAAATTTATCGACGATGCCACTTACAATTCTTGGCTCAGCATAACGTACGAGAAAGCACCAAAGCTCCATTACAATCTCCCAGCAAAGGAAGTGGGGATGAAAGAGGTTCTCAAGAAGGAAAGATTCCACTTCCGTCCACGCATCACTTGAAGAGACAACAACCATCAAGGTCTTTAATGCATTCAAAAGAGAAGCATATATAGGCTGCCAAACTAATTCCACGTTTTTCCCTGAACCACATAATACAGGAATTTGCAAAACAAGAACCGAAGAATACAATTCTTCATCAACTAAAGAGTCCAAAAACCATCCAAGCTTTCTGGTAATCACAAGTTTTACATCTTCAAGATCAACAGAATATCTCGAGAAACTAAGAAACAATTCAACCTGACCAAGCAACACAGATCTTGCTCCAGAAAATAGTTCACAACTTTCAGAAAAGATTCCATCCATTATAGGTATCTTATTGAGATCATTCAGATTTCCAGGGATAGGGTTTGCAAAGCTTTTATTTATAAACAGACTGTCTAGAACCTCAAATTTTAAACTCTTCTTCACCTGATCCGAGTTCAGTAAGGAATTGAGTAAATCAAGGGAAGTTTTCTCCAAGAGTTCTGTGAAAACTTCACACGCAGTTTTCAGGTGTTTTTCATTGCTCATTGAGACTTTAAAGGTTGAAATCATAAGAACACAGAGTGTTATCTTCTTATGCATCGCAAATGCTTGGCATGGATATAAAGAGGAAACTTTAACTGCATTAATCAAGTAAAACTTTACTGGAAGAAATTTTCTTCTAGCTTCAGTTGTAGAAACACTTTCCTTCAGTGAAGACCAAGCCTCTGCAGTGCATTTAAGAGAATCATTAACCAATGAGACTAGAGTTGTCAGGATATCTGCTGCGTTCATTTTTACTCCGAAGGCCCCATCGCCAATCTGAAGCAGAGTTACCACACCTTTCCATGACACATTAAGGATACTTACTAGACTTCCTCCAGTTTTAGCAGCAAAAATGCCCATCTTATGCAGCACTTCAATTGCATACTTTGTTATATTAATAACATGATTCATAGCACTGAAGCCTTCAAAATCCATACTATTTTTCTCCTCAAGATTTGCATCAGAGATGTTCCAATTTATGGCTTGGGCATACACTCCACACAATCTTATTACAGCATCGATGACCACATGTGCGACCTTTAACACTTCTGATGCATGTGAATGAATTCTCTGCATTTATACGAGGGAATACTCTTGTGAAAGACGCCTAATACACTCTTGACATATTTACTTAATGGAGAAAGCAATAAGCTTTTTTTTACCAATCCCGTGCTCAAAGGAACTCATTTAAATATATATATATATATATATATAAATCTCGGACCAAATGAACAAAAGTATAAAATTGACCACCATCATCTATTGTTAGATTCCAGGTAAATCCACTTAAATTCATTTTTTTTCCCTATCAATCAACAAACACGTTAACGTTGCAATTAATATTAAAATCAACTGAGAATTTTTGCGACTCACATAAAGTTCAAATGTCGAGTATTGATGGCAGAAACATGAACTAGAAATAGTTAACTCATGTATTCAATTACTACTCAGAATTAGATGTAATGTCAAACCATGAAATTCAATCAGGTAAACAGAAAAACAAGACAAGTTGAGAAAAGTATGGATCTGTAGCTTCACTCTTCAGAAAAGGTCAAACAAAACAAATCATTTTTAGTAGCTCAAACTCGTTACTCAAAGGACTAAAGCAATCACCTAAAATTCATGTTCCATATTTTGGCATTCGGTGCAGAAACATAAGGCAACATTGCCATACCTTACTCGCCGATATCGCATCATTGGTTATGTTTAATTGCTCCATAATGAACTTCTCGGTAATGTCCATTGATACCTTGTCAACTGAAATGGGATATCTTGCCAGAGCTGAATAACTCGCTGCAGAAAAACTCAGTAGATCCAGTAGCACCTGAAAGGTAGAACGTCGGAAAGAAAAGTGTGCAATTAGAAACCTAGTTTATGATGTGTAGAGAGATGATATAGGAAGTATCTCAATAAAGTTTCAAGAAAAAATTTTACAAGTACAATCTTTTTATTATATAGAAAACGGAAGACAATGGAGCATATAAAAGATGAACAATATATATATATATTGAAAATCTGTTTAGTTCCCTCAAATGTTGAGTTCATGCAATGTCCGACATTATCTACCTCAAAAAACAGGTCGCAATGCTCCTCTTCTTGAGACTCCTCAGATGACATAAGAGTCATCTTCAGGTGCTTTCCACACCATATGCTTGCCTGACAAATGACATTTCAGATTTTACAGTATGGTCCAACTGAGAATAAGAAATCTTAAAGTGTTCTTTATGACAAGTAGAGACACTTCTTTACCTTTGTCCCAAGAGCAAGAAATCGGGACTGACAGCTGGATGTGTTGGACTCCAGATGCTTTGAAGCCACATGTAATATGGCTTTGTTTAACATGCATTGAGTTACATCAAAACAAGTGTAGTCTTCCCAAAATGCCTAACTTGTTGTTAAGGTAACAAAAAAACATCCTTAGAAAGGAACTTAGCACATGGATAGAAACTTAGACACATAACATCCATTTTCCAGCAATTTGCGTGACAAAAAACTAGAATTGGAAATTTATAACAAAATCTTCCAAGCATAACATCTGATGAAAAACGAAAAAGAAATCAAAATATCACTGGACTGGGTAGTAATTTAGTGTGAAATCATGGTTAATCTAAAACAAGGAGCTAGTTAATAAAGATTTCACCGTAAGCTAATTACCAATAACAAGAGTGAAAATATCCATACAAAAAGCAACTAACAAATACGAATTAATAAGAAGCGATACTTGGAGGAACTAAACTTGAATACGAACTCTTAAAATTGCGCGCTTCATCTTCAAGAGCAAGAAATGAGTAGACTATTTTAATGCTCATGCCTGTAAACGAATCAAATGGCAAACACTGAAAAAGTAAAATTGTACAAAAGAGGATACTGTGAGGCATTCAACGAGAGAAGCCAAGTCAGATTCCTCTGATATCTCTAATTCTCCAAGCTTATTTAGCAGTTGAATACGGCTCTCCACAACCTGTGACACAAAATATGCTCCAAATTTAATATCTCTAATGTTTTAACAAAGTTCCTCAAATTTATCTGAAATTTTTTATTAAAAAAAAAGTGAACTCCTTTCAGCATAGGCTTTCAATTTAACGTAAATCAAAAAATAAAATAAAAATAAAAATAAAAAATAGGAAACAATTTATGAAAATTGCTAGTGGAAAAGCTCGGCGAGCTCAGAACTTGAAACAAGATATATGATTTTTGTAATTCCAACTTAATTAGGTGATATATCACGAAATATACTCGTAAATTTATGCTACGACAGTTCAATATCATGATTTTTCCAAGCCATACGATTTCCCAAACCAGAAGACTGTACCTGTGATTTTTTTTTTGTCGAAAATTGAAGAACAGATTCAACGAACAAAGATCGTAGATACAGTTCATGAGTGGAAATCAGTGATTTCAAAACGAAAAAGTAGATCTAGGGAAGTGTAATTTGTGTCGCTGGAAAATGAAATTGCAAATCGAAATAGAAATTTCGATATAACTTACATCTGAGGATCTAATGGCGCCTAACATGCTCTGCAATTCTTCGCTCGACCTTTTGCCCTCCATTCTCTCTCTCTCTCTCTCTCTCTCTCTATAAATTTGCCTTTCCCGCCATTTTGAAATAGTAGAGCAAATTTATACGCAATTTGGATTTGGACGGACGTTGGACTTGGAGAAGCAATATTTATAGTTTTTACCACGATACTAATTCTAATTTTGTGTTTTCGCCCCAATGTCCTACCTCAAAGTTTTCGTGCTCCAATATTTGATCTTTCCGCCATTTATTTATTTTTATCGTTCAACGTATTTAATGGGGCTATGCGAATCTTGATTTTAAAAGAACAAATTGTTCTGAAAAATTATCTTTTTTTTTTTTTCCCTTTTCAACCAATTATTATTTTAAATTTAATTTCAAATTTAAAAGAGTTAGAAAAATATGATTTAATAAACTGCGCATTTCTACAAGCCATCCATGCATGCACTTTTGATGTTTCCATTCTTCAGTTTTTCTCCAGTCTAGATCGATCCCAATAGCCTATATTCACGGAGGAGTATTAATGTAACATGAAACTTGTATCAGTTGTGAACCGGTTATCTATTGGCCAGTAGTAACACGTAATTAGTTGTTTCTTTTTATCTTTTTTCTCTCTCTTCTGCCTCCACAAGAAACTCAATGTCATAAACTCCAATTAAACGATTCTTCTTTCTATGAGTTTAAAGCGAAAAATAAACAATCAAGATCCATATAGCCTATATATGTAATTATGCTTACGAACATTAAGTGACCATTCATTTCATGAGTTTACAACCCATGCCTCCTATATGAACCCAATATCCGGTTTATAACTCAATTTTGAACGTGAAATGTGGTTGAGAATCTGTGTGAACTCAAAATTATGAGTTTCGGAGAACTTAACCCCCTCCCCTTTAAGGTCTCATGGGTTTGAACCTATTTCTTGTTTAAAACCATGCCTCTATACCTGGTTTACTTATAATTCTCACACTAACCAAACACTTATTCACACTTTTATTTTGTGATGTGATAGTTTTATTCATTGTTTAAACATTATACTTCCAAACATCAGTTTGAATCAGATTAAACCTGAATAGGTTCGAAATTTTGGTTCAAACTTAAAAAGTTCAAAACTACACAATTCAAGCCTGTGAAGCGAACCAGACCAAGTTTTTGTTATATTTATATCCTGAGACTAAACCTTTTTTCAACACTATTCAAACACAAATTTTCATTTTATTATGAATTTGAAATACAAGTTATCTAGATATCAAAATTACTATTCGGGTCGCAGTTCAAAATTTTGTTCAAATAAAATTGTCTGAATTGCAAGAATCTGAACAAGTGAACCAAACATAGCCAAAATTTAGATTTGAAACACCCCTGACTTCATAAAATTACCCGAAACCATTTTTCGCAGTATAATTATTCACCCATTTCAGGTTTTTCATTTTTCACGGACATTCTCTCCCTAACTTATGCTTTTCAACAGAAGTGTATTTAGATTTGTTTTACTGTTCAGATTTGCACTTTTGATTGGATATTCAAACGCAGTTCGGCTTGCAATTTAAAGCACACTGTTCAGATTTCTATGTGTTTTTTTTTTTTTCCCCGGATATTTTTGTTTGCCATTGTATTGTCTCATTGTTCTTGTGGCTAGATTCTGAACTTTTCATCGTTGTTTCCCTTTTTTTTATTTTGTATTTAACAATTTTGAATGGAGCTTTGATTGAATTGTATAGTAGTTCCCGATCTGATCAAGATGTATTAAATTTCTCTAATATATCTGAGTTCTCTCTCCATTTAGAAAGAAATATATAACACGAGTTACCTTTTCATTATACATTAAGCTTGAAACAGCTTTTATTGTTTACATGAGCAACAGAAACTCCGTAGAAGAGAATAAAGATAACAACGTAAGACATGCTACACAAGGTGAAGCCATAAAATGATACACATTCTGGCTTAGCTTGTAGAATCTTAGGACGAACAACATGAGTAGACGTACAAATTAAGTTGAACGAGACACGCAACACTTGTATATAAATATTATTGGTGATGATCTCCATCATCTTAGTTATGAACAGACAAACTCTTTCTATTTGCCAAAGGAGTGCCTCCACCTCCACCACCGGAGCCGAAGCCAAAGCCGCCGCCACCTCCACCGCCCCTGCCGCCACCAAAGCCACTGCCAAAGCCAAACCCGCTACCAGCTCCACCTCTTCCACTACCACTACCGCCACCGCCTCCGCCACCGCTGCCTCCACCACCGGTACTGCTTCCACCCCCAGAGCCGCCGCCAGAACCGTAACCAGACCCAAAGCCGCTAGCTGCTGGCGGGGGCGAGGTAGCTGGTGGAAAAGGGGGTGGCATTTGAGCGGTTACAGACTGAAAGCAGAAGGCAAAGCTCATGACGAGTATGAAGGCTGAATAAAGAAGTAGTTCATGAGCCATTTTTAACAAGGACGCATGCAATTAAGTTTAATTAACTTGCGTCAAGGGCACTTCTATGGCTTGCCCCGCATATGTATATATAGTGCGTCAAGGATGGAACTAGGTGGCATAAGAGGCTAGCACAGAATATTTTAGTATGTATCTGTGCCTATTCACACATATAAATAATAATGTAAATATATATATATGTATATGTTTGCATCTCTGAGTAGTCTCTTTACATATTAGTGATGCATAATATTATTTTTTATATGAATGATATATGTGCGTCATTCATATTTTAGTGTATATCTAATACTACAAAAGAAGCTTTATTTCTTTCGCATGAATTCAATATTAACTTTCCAGGAAAATAAAAACATTATAGTACCTTTCACTAACATTACTACGGGCAGGCCTAAATACCGGCCCGTCTAACATAATTTTTCAAGCTCGAGTTCGGGCAGTCCGAAAATGGACAACTCACCGGAGCCTGCCACTGTGTTATCACCGTCAACTGCTCTGTCGGAATTTTTTAAAATTTTGTTGGTCAGGCCCGATTTACCTAAACTGCCCGAAGTCTGAAACCCGACCAACGGATAAACCCAAAGCCTGATCATATATATATATATATATATGTATATATATATATATATGTATATATTATTTATACATCTATAACTTTACTACTATAATTAATTCCTTCAAAAAAAAATTACTGGTGATGTATTATTAACTGTGGCGGAGCCAGGATTTTGTTTCAAAGGGGTGTAAATTAAAAATGTTAAAAAAGTTAAAAACACTAGTAACATTAACTCTTAATACTATTAACTAGTTGAAAACAAATGTATGTACATAGTGATCAGTTTATTGAATTATATATATATATATATATATATATATATATGCGTGAAATAAAATTTTAAAGAGAAAAGTGCAAGTTTTAAAATAGGTGTTTATTACCTTAATAAAGGCAAATTAGAGTAAAGTTCTTTATGAGTAAATAGTAATTGAGAGGATTACTTTAAAAAAAATACTTAATTAGGGATACATTTGAGAAGTATAATTTTATTGGGTTATTTATTTATTTATTTATTTATTTATTTGGTGAGGCTCGTTTTTGATACAATAAAGATTATATTAAAAAAATATTTTAAAAGTGTCAAATTTGAAAAAATAAAAGTTTTAATTAGAGTAAAGTAAAAAATTTCAATTAGGCTCATTTGAAAATATAAGATTTAATAGAAAAAAGTTTGGATTTTGGTTAAGATAATTTAAAATTGTTATTAATGAAGAGGGCATATATAAAAAATTTGAAAGCTATGGGGTAAAATTTTAAAACCAAAAATCCAGGGGCATATGCCCCCCTCGGCCTCACCTCCCTCCGACCCTGATTATTAATCATATTTTTTCTATTGAAAGGGATCATCTAGATCAAATATTACATTCCTAGTGATTTAAAAAGATGTACTAATTTTTATTTGAGTGCCAGTGTGTAAATATAACATTAACTAAGGGGAAAATGGGTGAGTAATATTATCTAAAAATGGGTTTAGCAGACCCACGGCCTGCTTTTTCTTTTTCTTTGAGATTTTCCCTCACCAATGCAAATTAATTTACAAATGTTATGTATGTTATAATTAATTTGTTTATAGAATATGTAAAATAAATAAATTAATTAAAGAGCATATATAGATTGCTGTACGCTAGTAACTAATTTTAAGATTTGCATAATGATACATCTCACATATGTGGTGTTAAAATGATATCTAAGCACGACGAAAAAAAAAAAAAGTAATAATAAATAAATTGCTTTGTTTCCCTTTTCTTTTGTTTGATCAAAAGAAATTGCTTTAAGATGCGCCTAATATTTGACTTCCATACGTTACAGTTTTCCAGGTAGCGCCGTTGATCAACAAGATTCCACAGAGAATAAACGTCTAATAATCAATTATTAGGTATGTCCCTAAAATCTGATCGTGAAACGTTTAACACGATCGAGTAATATGTCTTTTCCTGCAAAAAAGAACATTCAAATGGGCATCACACGATCGCATCTTTGACCATGCATAAATGTCTTCAAAAAAATTTCTTTAAGAAAAGGAACTTTTGAGGACGTGGATGAACAAACCGTGACAAATATTTTTTTGAAAGGAACGGATCCTACGTCATTCTCTCCTTACACGCATCCTTCTTACTTGAGTACGTGGAGCCTTAAATCAGCTATTTGATGTTTAATATTTTGAGAGTCTGTTTAGTTCGTTGATTCGAGTTTTTAATTTGAGTTAATATATAACTTTATGTGAGAGCTTTTTATTGTAACAAAAAAGTTAGATGTGACTATTTCTGAGAGCTTTTTATTGTAATAAAACTCGAATTTTAAATTTAAATCGGTAAAATAAACAGAGCCTAAATATATAGATCAAGTTCATAATGTAGTATATATCTTTCAATAACAGGAGTTTAATAGGCTTTATAAGTTGATATAATTAATAATAATAATAAGGATAAAATTATTTTGATACTTTTGTTATAACGAAACATCACGTCCGTATTTTGTGTTTTAAATAATATTAAATTGTACTTTTTACTTTTAAAAAAATATTCTTTTAGTATAAAATTGATTTTCTAAGACATATAATATCTAAACTACCTTTTTCATTAATTAAATAGAAACTAATAACTTCAAAAATATTTTCTAAAAATGTTTTAGCTTATTTTGATTTTTTTTAATCTTTAAATGTTTTAAAGTGCTTTCATAACTTTTTTTAAATATATATATATAT
>NW_010361191.1:1102-1851 GCF_000414095.1 Morus notabilis | reverse complement strand
CGATGACTTAAAACGACGTCGTTTTGTCAAAAATAACAAAAAATTTTCAAGCACGAAACGATATGTCTTTTTTTTCATATAACGAGAAATGATGTCGTTTTCCACAAAACCACAACGTGTCATCTACAAAATAACAGGTCTTTTTGACAAAAATAACCCACAAAATGACATCGCGTTTTGACAAAAAATTTCACAAAAAAAGGACATGTCATTTTTTGATGAATATTCTATATTTTGTGATTTTCTATATTTTTTACGTTTGAAAAATAAAATAAAATATAATATAATAAAAATGACTTCATAAATTTTTAAGGACACGATCAGTGTGCCTACAAAAAAGAGACAAAACGACAAAAAAACATTCACAAACAAAATGACATGTTGTTCTGACAAAAAGGGGAAAATATTCACAAACAAAATGACATATTGTTATTAGATACATCAAAATGACATGTTTTTTCATGATAAAAAAAAGCCACAAACAACTGGTCATTTTCTGAAAAAGACAACAATCTTTTAGCAACAAAATAACATGTCATTTTTTACCGATGACTTAAAACGACGTCGTTTTGTCAAAAATCACAAAAAACTTTCAGGCATGAAACGAGATGTCTTTTTTTTTTATATGACGAGAAATGACGTCGTTTTCCACCAAACCACAAAGTGTCACCTTCAAAATAACATGTCTTTTTCACACAAAAAAACCCACAAAACGACATTGCGTTTTGACAAAAAATTTCACAAAAAAA
>NW_010361191.1:0-807 GCF_000414095.1 Morus notabilis | reverse complement strand
AATCTTTTAGCAACAAAATGACATGTCATTTTTTACCGATGACTTAAAACGACGTCGTTTTGTCAAAAATAACAAAAAACTTTCAGGCATGAAACGAGATGTCTTTTTTTTTATATGACGAGAAATGACTTCGTTTTCCACAAAACCAGAAAGTGTCACCTACAAAAAGACATGTCTTTTTCACACAAAAAAACCGACAAAACGACATTGCGTTTTGACAAAAAATTTCACAAAAAAAGGACTTGTCATTTTTTGATAAATATTCTATTTTTTGTGATTTTCTATCTTTTTTACGTTTGAAAAATAAAATAAAATATAATAAAAATGACTTCATAAAATTTTAAGGACACGATCAGTGTGCCTACAAAAAAGAGACAAAATGACAAAAAAAGTTCACAAACAAAATGACATGTCGTTTTGACCAAAAGGGGAAAATTTTCACAAACAAAATGACATATTGTTATTAGATGCATCAAAATGACATGTTTTTTCATGATAAAAAAAATCCACAAACGACATGTCATTTTGTGAAAAAGACAAGAATCTTTTAGCAACAAAACGTCATGTCATTTTTTACCGATGAGTTAAAACGGCGTCATTTTGTCAAAAATAACAAAAAACTTTCAGGCACGAAACGACATGTCTTTTTTTTTATATGACGAGAAATGACGTCGTTTTCCACAAAACCACAAAGTGTCACCTAGAAAACAACATGTCTTGTTGACAAAAAAACCCACAAAATGACATTGCACTTTGATAAAAAATTTCACAAAACAAGGACGTCATTTTTTGATGAATATTCTATTT
>NW_010361190.1:0-1493 GCF_000414095.1 Morus notabilis | reverse complement strand
ATTTACTTCCACAGGTTTTTTAAGTTAGCCTATTTACTATAATTTCTCCCAATAATATTACTCCTTAAAGAGGCTTTTAATAGCTAGTCCATCTAACTCAAAAGGCCTTGAATAGCTAGCTAGCATTCGTTAAGTATTCTCAATTTTATGATAAACAGTACAGATCACTTAACCCCTCCCTTGATAAACAGTACAGATCACTTAACCCCTCCCAGAGGAAGTCTAATCTTTATCTCCAAGATAAAGCTTGATAATTAGCTCCCACTTCAGGGATTACTTGATTGAAAAAGGTGTGTTGTCACAACTGACAGCTCCTGGCACACCACAACAGAATGGTATTGCTGAAAGGAGAAATGGAACTTTGGTTCACATGACAAGATCAATGTTGAGTTATTCTTCACTGCCAACTTCATTCTGGGGATATGCCCTCAGAATTGCGGTGTATATATTGAACTTGGTACCATATAAGTTTGTACCTAAGAAGTGGGAGATAATTATCAAACTTTATCTTGAAGAGTCTGACAGACTCTATAAATAGGAGATTGCAGAAAATTGGAGAACAAAATTTTTGCTCTCCCTAGCATATAGTGGCCAGTTTATAGAGTGAGGAAAAGGAAAATTTTCTCTCCGGTTCCACGTCGTGCATGTGTTGGTGTTCGTGAAAAACTTGAGTGTTTGAGTGATGATCCCTTTTTGTTTCATGTGTACTAACACACACGTCTTCGTAGATTCAAAGAATTGACAAAGAAGATTCGGGTATTCTAAACAAGCTTAGAGCGAGGAGCGTTCATGGTCAAAGAACTCAAGTTATCGACCTAATTGTTCGCTACATAAATTTATTCATGCATAAATTAATGTATTCTATAGAGTAACTCAAAGGTTTATTAAAATTTTTGTTATATATGATCCGTTAGATACATGCTTTTGCATTAAAAAATCATTTTCAAAACCAACATATATATATATATATATGTGGGGTATGGAGCAACCAATGAGAGGTTATTTGCTAGTCTACCATGTCAAGTGGTTGTTTTTAGGGGAGTTGGATATGGTCAACACTTGGATATGGAAAAGAGTTGCTAAAATGGTGGATAAAATGGTTTTGAACTACCAACTTCAACGTTTTTTTTGTTTTTATTGGGGAAGAAGACAAGGTATAATCCTAGGATATTCCTCGGTATTTCTTGGGTTGATTGGGCTCACATAATTTTCTAAGGCTTGAGCTAACGGAATTAGGTAAGATTATATTTTATATCCTCTACAACCCATATTATTCTAATTCTTCATAGGCTCGAAACCTCCCAAGTGAGTTACGAGCGTAATCGGACTGAGTAATTTGGGCCTAATTACATTTATTGACCTTCCAAACCACGGCCCACCTGGAGATCTCTGAAGTGTGGTTTGGGTCCATGTACCATATCTTGGGCCAAATTGCCAAATATGAATTGGGCTTGTGCCTTGCGAAAAAACGGGTGTCAACAAACTTAGATAAA
>NW_010361189.1:0-4835 GCF_000414095.1 Morus notabilis | reverse complement strand
GTTTAGTCATTTTAAAGGTCAAAATTAATTGTTGACCGAGATAAGACATGGATTTGTGTATTAAATCTAATTTGAAGGTATACATTTGATGAGATTAAAAATTGAAAGTATAGATTTTGAATAAATCTAAAACACATGGTATAAAAATATAAATTATCCCTAATATATATATTTTTTGTTTTAGGTACAACAATTAGGAATATCTATCTTTTAACATTGAATTTGCTTACATTTGATTCCTAATACTTAACATCATGTCTCCTAGTTGCTTTATTTTACTATTATGTCGACTTCTATCGTAGTCCTTATATTCTTTTCTTCCAAGCATTAACAATTCTACACTAGTGTAGTTCAAGTATAGTTTAAAGCTTGTAATTTGTGTATCCTTCAATTGCAAAAGTTTCAACTCCATTTGCCAAAAATAAAATGGCAAACCTTTTCTATGGTAGGGTTATTTAACTAGTAGTCCATGTTTTTAAGGATAGATTCAGTCAAATTTTGAATGAGAAAAATATGTAAAACTGATAGTAGATCTTACTGTTTAATATAAAGTTTGAGTATTCTTTATTTTCATACCATGCCATAAAAATCTCAAACTAAAAAGAGTGGTGAATTGTAGTTTGAAAATAATGGCAATTACTCTTGATCACAATATCAATAATATATATATATATTTATATAACACAGAAACAAAACAAGCATATAAATCGACGACAAGGTGCAACAAAATGATGTAAAAATAGACACTACTATGTTTCAGACAATTGCTAAGCGGCAATGGACTTGTCGTTACTCGGACAAAAAGTAAAACCTCGTTGCCTTCCTTTGATCTATGTCAACCACTTCTAGTTCTCAGTGAAAAAGAAAAAAGAAAAACAAAAGGGAAAAAAAAAAAATCTGTCAAACTTTTTCGACAGATCACATATGAGCCCGGGCATTGTTGCTCTTCACTCTAATGACAAAATAAAAAATCTCTACTTCCCCACCTTCACAAACCTGAAAACCTTCTTCCATGGCTTCCTCACTCTCCATTCCCTTCCTCTCTCTCCTCGGCATTGTTGCTCTTCACTCTAATGACAAAATAAAAAATCTCTACTTCCCACCTTCACAAACCTGAAAACCTTCTTCCATGGCTTCCTCACTCTCCATTCCCTTCCTCTCTCTCCTCCTCCTCCTCCACCAACCCCAATTTTCCACATCGAATACACACAAACTCAACAATCTCAAACCAAACCTACTCTCCCAACTCAGCCACTTGAAAACCACAGAAAATCCACCAACACAATTCTTCGAAGTCACCAAACCCATCAAACTCCCCAACACCAAACCTTGTTCTCACCTCGTCCTCACCTACGACTTCGCCTTCACTTATGGCCAGCCTCCGGTCCAGGCCAACTACCATGGCCCACCTCCCCATTGCCCACCAACCCATTTCTCCAAAATCGTCCTCGAATGGAGAGCCACTTGCAGAGGGACCCAGTTCGACCGGATTTTCGGGGTTTGGCTCGGCGGGGTCGAGCTTCTTCGGAGCTGCACGGCGGAGCCCACTTCTTCTGGGATTGTCTGGAGTGTTGAGAAGGATGTAACAAGGTATTACTCTCTTCTCATGAAGAATCAAACCCAAACGTTTGCCGTTTATCTTGGGAATGTTGTGGATTCTACTTATACTGGTGTTTACCATGTGAATTTGAGCTTACATTATTACCCCGCTGAAGAAAATAACCTTAATCATCATTCTTGGGCTGATTTGGTCTTGCCCATTTCGAGAAATCCTCCTCTGAATGGTGGGTTGTGGTTTGAAGTTAAGAATTCGGTGGATATTCAGCTTAAGGAGTTTGAGATTCCTAGGAATGCTTATAGGGCTGTTCTTGAGGTTTATGTTTCCTTTCATGAGAATGATGAGTTTTGGTACTCAAATCTTCCTAATGATTACATTGCTGAAAATGGGATTAGCGATACTCCTGGGAATGGGCCTTTTAGGGAAGTTGTGGTTAGTCTTGATGGTGAGGTTGTTGGTGCAGTATGGCCTTTTACTGTGATTTATACTGGAGGAATGAATCCACTCTTGTGGAGACCAATTTCTGGAATTGGCTCGTTTAATCTCCCGTCTTACAACATCGAGATCACCCCGTTTTTGGGTAAGATCCTAGATGGGAAGTTTCATAAGTTCGGGTTTAATGTCACAAATGCGTTGAAGGTTTGGTTTGTTGATGCAAATCTGCATCTTTGGTTGGACAAGCACAGCCTCAAGACTGAAGGGTTGCTTTTGAAGCACATCAGCTCGCCTCTTGTTCTCTCCGAAGCCTCGGATTTCAAAGGTCTGAATGGGAAGTTTTTGACTACTGCAAACAGAAGGGTGTTGTCCATTGGATGGGTCAAGTCTTCCTTTGGGAATTTTATAACCCATTCGGTTCAAGAATTCTCTTACACCAATTCGCTTGTGATGGAGAACGAGGGTAATACGCAGATAGTGGTTCAGAACATTCATATCAATGACACGGTTTATGCCAAGACGCCGCTATTAGATGTTTACTCAATCAAGTCAGAGAAAAATTTTCCACTTTTCTTGTACTCTGACTACTTTGATCAAGGAAATGGGCGTTATGTGTTCATCACAAATCTCACATTGGGATTTGATGAGAACAGATGTTCTAAAGTTGCTGGTAGCGAATTGTTGAAGAGCTCGCTGAAAAACTTGCAGAACGGTTTGGGTTATTTGTTTATACAGAACAACTATATAGTTGGTGCATTAGGGAGTACACAACAAGTGTACAATTATGAAGATGGAAAATACTGCTACTTCAGAAATATAAGCAGCTCAGACTATGATATAGTCTATGATGAAGTGAAGAATGGTTGCATTAAAAGTGAACACGATTTCCCTTCGGATTTCAAGTTAAGCAATCGGGTCTTTTCTTACTCAAAAGGCTCTTCTAGTATCTGATATGCCTTTTGAACTGCTGGGAGGTAAGTGAAATCATTCCTGTTGTATGTTTCTTCATATGATTCATGAAAAGCAGTCCTTTCACTAGAACCCCACTTGATTCCCGAAGTTCTGGGAACTTCCAATGAAAACGTGGAAACAAAATGGAAAGGAAATGTTCCTGATGTTGGTTGTGTAAAATACTTGTAAATAAATAAGTTTATGTATCCTTGTTTGTGGATTAATTCACGTGCTTTTGTACTTGTTGGAAACTACATGAAATTATGAGCATTGAAAGAGAATAAAAGAGCATTTCCCTTTCCTCCGATAAATTTGTATGTTTACTTACTAAATCAGGAATGCAATTATTATTTCTAATACTTACTAAATCAGGAATGCAGTTCTAATTCCTAATAGTCAAAATATACTTGAATCTTGATTTCATTTCAAGTCCTCTCCCTTAGTCTGTTGGTGAAAGATTCGAATTTTGTCACAAAGAAAGAGAAAAGTGAGTACAATCTGGGTGGCGAGCAACTTCATATCTACTCAGAAACTTGTTGGTATAATGTAGAATTTCCAGCACCATCATTCGGAACATCAGTGGTGTATCTATTACCTGATTTTTCAATTTCACCTTATGTATGTATGTTTATCTTTTATATATGTTTTAAGTTTAAATGAAAAACAAACGAGGGGCTTTGAGGTCTGTCATCAACAAGGAGAGGAGCAGTAAGGAATGCACAAAGAATGTTATGTTTTCCTTCCTATTTTCTTTCCTTGTAAAAAAGACACTTGCTCTGTATGTAAAAAACAGTGTAATCTAAAGAATGCACCAAGAATGTTAATGTTTCTTATGCTGCCTTTTTCTTCCATGTAGAAAATTTACTCCCTCCTACTCCGGGAAAAGGACACAAATATCTCTTAGAATGTATGGATTTAAATTTTTATTCCTTATTCTCAAATAATATCTTTTTAGTCAAATAATTATACTCATTAAAAAGGTATTAATCAAAATAAGAGTAAAAATTTAGACTCATGCACTCTAAGGATAAGTTCAACAATTTCTCATACTCTTATAGCGGTATAGCCCATAATCTCAAACTCTGAACTGATAGAGTTTGCAAATACAAGCCCCACTCCTAATATGTAGTGATTCAAAGATAATCTATTTATTTATTTTTCTCAACTAAAAGTACATTTCATAAATAACTTGAAAGAAAATTAATTTACCTCAACTAAAAACGATAAGTAGATTGTCATTCTTTATTAGTGAGTTTTCTTGTGAAGTGATGACTTACTAAGAAATAGCTATAGAAGAAAAGAGAAATTTAAGAAAGGCTAGTGACACAAATAGCAGAATGAGAATGACGTGAAAAGGAAAAAATTAAAATGAATGATGCCGAAATATATATATATATATATATATGAAAATGATGCCAAAATAAAATTTAGATTTCGATGTAAAAATGATTCGATAAAGTCCATAAACTATAGGATATAATATGATTAATCCACGTAATAACAACTTAACAGGTCCTTTTATGGCATCGGGAGAAAAATTTCCGGCACCGTGCCAAGAGATACTATAATTTGTGAAATTTTACATTAAAACTTACAAACTTGAACGATAAAGTTGCAAAAGTTACGATAAATTTGTGAATTTTGAAGGAATGCAATAACTTGTGAATTTTACGTATAGACTCGCAAACTTGAACAATTCATCGTATTCCTTCAAATTCATAAGTTTATTTTAACTTTTGCAACTTTATCATTCAAGTTTACAAGTTCTGAGGTAAAATTTCACAAATTATCGTATCTCCCAGCACGGTGTCAGAAATTTTTTTCCCGGTACCATATTCCCCAACTTAACATATAAATAGAAAAAATTGTAATCGATAATTCTTTTTTTTTT
>NW_010361188.1:0-1532 GCF_000414095.1 Morus notabilis | reverse complement strand
AGTTTAATTTCGTTGGACATTCGTAACCAGGAGGCAGGAAATCGTATTCCACGGAATCATCACATTAAATTATTAAGAAAATAAGTTAGAATAAATACATGTCTCTATTAGTGCAACCTTAATTTCTAACAGAAATCTCTAAGACAATGAGCACGTCGAGTTATTGTCTTCCTCAGTCAAATCATCTAATTCTTAAATGGGGTGTTTTCTCTCTAGATGAGGAAGAAAGAAAACGGCCAAATGATTTAACGTATTAGGGACCATAACTTAAGTTTCTGTATGTACTGTCCCATTAGGCTCCCATTAAACCTAATTGGGTCAATATTGAGTATCCACCTATTTAGCCCATACCTAGTTAGGAGACTATTTGGCTCTCCACAATTAAACCACTTAATTAACCTAATTAATTAAATAACGTTAATATAATTATTATAAATATGTGACCCATAATTATTATTAAGAAATATAATTTACTAACATATATTGTAGGATGAAATAAGTTTTACTTACACCATCTTGACTGTAAATTAATGTTAGTGTTATATTTGATAAAAATGTGAAGTTAATATATTTAACAGGGTATTTTACCCATTTGCTTCCTTAATTTGTATGCCTTTAGCAAGTTATCCTTTAAATTTTTAATTTTAATAAGTTGCCCTTTTAATTTATAAAATTATTGCAATATATTCCATTTTGACCACAATTGTGTTAAACTAATGTCAAAAAAACATGTTAAGTGACAGCCAAAAATTTATACCAGAGCTAATAGATAAGACAAAACTTTATTGAAGACTACTATTAAACTTTTAAATTTCAGTTGTCATTTTTTTAAAAACAAAAAAAAAAAATTGAAGCCCACTGGGTTATAGCCGGTTCCATGCTTGGATGTGATGCATAAAATATATGTGGGCTAATGCTAAGCCTCTAAAAGAACTTTTACTTAGCCTAGTTTACTTCACAGATTAGAGTTATTAATTCGAGTTAAGATATGACATTTTTTTAAAGCTTTTCACTGTAATAGAAAAAGTTAGATGTGATATTTTTTGAGAGTTTTTTACTGTAAAAACTTAAAATTGAAAACTCGAATCGGTGAAATAAACGAGGCCTTAATATTTGAGATTTGATTTCACTTTCTTTTGAGCAAGAATTTACATAAGCAAGGCATGGCCAATGACATGGAAGCTTGCTTTGACATGTCAAGGGAAATTTAAGCTAAAATTATCTTAAATCATACTCTAGGAATAAGATTCATATGATAACTGGGTTTTTGTTCTCATTTATGTCTCTACTAACTGGGTTGTGGTTGTCTATCTCTATTTGGATTGTATTTGGATTCATGGTTTTTTTTTTTTTTTTCTTATTTGCCTTTTTCATGTGATACCTCCAAGGATGTTTGTTTCAAGGGTTCGTCTCTGGTTCTGAATAATGATTCTTGATTCTCTATAGTGTTTTTTTCTCACAAAAAATTTAAATTTTAAAAATCAGAATCATGAATTATGGTTCTCCCAGACATGATTCTATTGGGTACAAAC
>NW_010361187.1:0-694 GCF_000414095.1 Morus notabilis | reverse complement strand
TCATAAAAAATATACATAAATAAAAATTAATTATAATCTTATAATTTTAATTTATTAACCAAACGGGCTCAACCTATTCAGACCAAGCTCCTCTTTTAAAAAATATTTTTAAAAATAGCCTTATAAAATTCAGAATTGGCCCAGCCTATCTGAAAATTTCTATTCATACCGCCAGAAAACACTCAACATGAGGGCAGGCGCGTGATGTTGGAGTGATAAAGCAACTGTCTAAAATCTTTTGTGATATTTCTTGGGGCACAAGTTTTCGGCCACGTCTTGTTCACCTTGAAGTCTAGTAGCTCTCAGGTAATGATGTGTATGAATAATGATGGCAACTAGTATATCTCTAGGAAGGAGAGAGAGGAAATTTAATTGGTGACAATTCGAAAAAGAAAACCCGTTTTGCTTCTTACTTATGAACCAGTAAGAGAGATAATTCATCGGTGAACGGGATGTACTATTGTCATCGTACGCCTGTTTTTATATATATAAAACAAAAAAGGTGTTAGGCTTTATCCTAGAAATTTCCTTAAATTTCTTGTTAAAAAGGATGAACATTTTATCCACGAATAGAAATGGAAGCGGGTACAGGGTTATACTGTCCTCTGAATCAGAAGCATGGCGGAGAAAGTACCTCTTACTCTGCCCCCGCCGGATGTACATATACATATATTTATAAAAATATTTTTTAATA
>NW_010361186.1:0-760 GCF_000414095.1 Morus notabilis | reverse complement strand
CGAGTATAACGACATGTCGTCTATGGATATATATTTTTTAAATATTTCTCTCACTCGTCTAATCTCCCCCTGCTATGCTTTCCTCTCCCTCTCTTCACTCTCTTTCTACCCTTTGTTCCAATCGTCGCTGGTGTTCGAGCGCCGATCTGATTTTCGGTGGCACTTTTTATGTTTCTTCTTTCTTATTCCTCCGACGAATCCCTGAGTTAGACACAGGTCAGTCATGAAACGATTATCCTATTCAGTTTCGTTTTCTTTCATTTCAATTTGAATTGATTCACTCCTCTATTTCGCTTCCTACATGATTTTGCTTCTTACATAGAAACGGGAATTTTCACTTTTGACAAGTTTTTGTATTTGAAAAACCAACAAGAATCATGCTATTTCATGGCCTCTTCGGAGTTGAGTAATCTGCAAAATTGAAAAAATTCACGTCTGTCATTTCTTTCCGTTCTGACTGGTGGGAGCGGTAAGAAACTTGAGTCCGGTCAGAAAGTTCTTACTGGTGTGCTCTGTAAGAAAATTGCCAACCGGTCTTTCCAGTAAGAAATATCTGATCGGGCATAATTTTGCCTCTCTTTAAGGTGACCCGTCGTTTTTCCCTTCTCATTTAAAGGATATTTTGGTCATTCACTCTTATCCCAAGAATAAAAAAAATGAAAATTAAAATTCCATTTATAACGGGTCTACGAATTGAATGGTTGTACATTTGGGCCTATTGACTTAAAAAATCCGTTTAAAAGGGACGTCATTTAATTGC
>NW_010361185.1:0-1063 GCF_000414095.1 Morus notabilis | reverse complement strand
AATCAAACCAATATTAGATAAATGAAACATTGCGTTGCTGATTTCGTTATAAAAATAAGTTTTAAATCTATTGGTTCGGATTTTTTTTCCTTCAAAATGTGCTTGCATGTTAGTATTATAAACAACGTCATGAACAAATAATTGATTGAGTAATTTTTAAATTACTAGTTGAACTCCACGTGCTATGCACATAGGAGTAATTTGTGTGTTAAATTTTGATTATATAAAATCTCAAAAAGGAAAAAAATAAAAAAATATATATAATTGTAGAGATAGAAGCCAAAAAAAGGGTCACTAATTAGGAAATAAATAAGTTTTAAGACAAAAAGGACTAAAATAAAAAAATATAAAGTTTCAAGGTAAAAATTTTAAAAATGGATCAAAAAGGACTAAAATTAAGAAAAATAAATAAGTTTTATAGGGAAAAAAGAACAAATATAAAAAATAAAGTTTTAGGCAAAATAAAGAAAAAGAGGGTTAGAAAAGGACCAAAATGATTAAATAAATAAATTTTAGGGCAAAAGGGACCCAAACGGAAAAAGAAACAAAAGTTCAGGCAAAAAATTTTAAAAAAAGATTAAAATGAAGAAATAAATAACTCTTAGGGCAAAGGAAGCAAAAGAAAAATAAAACAAAGTTGAGGAAAAAAATAAAAAAAAGGGTCAAAAAAGGACTAAAACAAACATATAATAAGTTTTACGGCAAAAGGATTCAAAATGAAAAAAAAAATAATAAAGTTTCAGGACAAAAGTAAAAAAAAGGGGACAAAAAAGGATCAAAATGAAAAAATAAAAGGAGTAAAAAACAGAAAAAAAAAATTCAAGACAAAAATAGAAAAGGTCAAAAAAGGACTAAAGTGAAGAAATAAATAAGTTTTTGAACATAAAGAACCAAAAAAAAAATAAAGTTTCAAAGAAAAAATACGAAAAGGTAGAAAGAAGTCAAAAATGAATAAATAAATAAGTTTTAAGACAAAAAGAACAAAAACGAAAAAGAAATCGAAAGTAGTTCTCTAATTAATGATTAAAAATAGACTAGTAAAACCATCATTAATTTACCTAAC
>NW_010361184.1:0-983 GCF_000414095.1 Morus notabilis | reverse complement strand
TGTCCTGCTCCCTGCACATATATATTTCATTAATCAGATATTTTATTACTTTTCAGAAGAAAATAAATAAAAAAACGTCGTAACCTAAAGTATGATTAATTATCACTATCAAAAAGAGAAAAAGAAAAAATCATTTCTTGCCTTAACGGTTGCAAATGTCATGTGATTGAAGTATGCTCGGGTGAACCTAACCAAATTGACCGGTAGTCATTATTATGATCATCAGCTTCTTAATATAAAAATTAATTAAAATAGGATTTTAACAGTAATAAGCGATGGTGGTGTGAACTGTATTTACTTACCCTGCAATTTGGCCTTGGACAACCCATGACCTCCAGTCATCTACAATGGTGTAATTTAGAGATCTTATCCACGCTTGAGTCGCCAAGAACGGGACTTTCATGTCATGATCTCCGCTGGTGAAAAGAAAAAAAAAAAAAAAAGAACCAAAAGAAGAAAGAGAGAATTATATTTTAAGTATTAATTTTATTTAACACTTTAACTTATTCTATAAATAATCTTATCTTCTATTATTTCGTTTTATATTATACCACACCAGTAATTATGAGTAATTAAATAACATACTATCATGCCGTCGTAACAATTTTTAAAAATTTAGAAAACTTCACGCTGTTAACAACCAATATAATCTGTCTTTGAAATATTTTTCTGTTAGTTCTAAAACAAGCTACCCTTATTTTTATTACTAGTTTAAGTAACGTGCTTCGCACGTGTGAGTTCTTTATAGAAATTGGACGCTGGATAACATTATGCATTTATGATAAATATTTATTAATTTTGATCTCCTAATCAGATTTATTTTGAAAATAAATTCACAATATTTCATCAAGAAATGAATCATTTTAAATAGAGAAAATAATGAATTAATGTTAAACTGTAGTTTATTTTCTATGGCGCGGTAATTTTATGTATAAAAGATTTAAAATAAATATTCTATATTAATTAGATTGATATGTGAGAAA
>NW_010361183.1:0-779 GCF_000414095.1 Morus notabilis | reverse complement strand
AAGTGCGTCCCCTTCTTCGATACTTTGAAAGGGAGTAGGCGCTTTAAGTGGACACCACAATGTGAAGAGGCATTCCAAAAATTGAAGGAGCGTTTGGGCAAGCCCCCAATCCTGTCAAAACCTATCCCCGACGAAGAGCTTAGCCTATACCTCTCCATGTCACAACACGCTGTGAGCTCCATGTTAATAAGAGAAGAAGAAAGGGTCCAGCTGCCAATCTACTACGTGAACAAAAGACTCCTTGACGCCGAGTCAAGATATACCGAAATGGAACGTTTAGCCCTCGCCTTGATGGTAGCCTCGAGGAAGCTTCGACATTATTTTCAATCTCACACAATACGGGTTCTCATAAATCACCCGTTGAGACAAGCGCTGCAAAGGCCCGAAACTTCTAGTCGACTTCTCAAATGGTCGGTGGAGTTAAGCCAATTCGACATTAAGTATGTACCAAGAGCAATGATCAAGGGCCAAGCGTTGGCTGATTTTCTGGCTGAATTCTCCCATAGACCGGCTCCCGCCACACTAGAAGAAGTTGAAAGGACAGAATGGAAGCTCTATATGGATGGAGCGTCGAGCGATAACGGGTTAGGAGCCGGCGTCTTGTTGATCAGCCCAGAAGGTCACAGATTACCTCGGCGGTTCGATTTAAATTTAAGGCGTCCAACAATGAGGCAGAATACAAGGCGCTAATTGCGGGGCTGTGACTGGCCAGTCACTTGAAAATTGAAAAGCTCAGCATCTTCAGCGACTCTCAATTGATCGTCGGGCAAGTGAAAGAA
>NW_010361182.1:0-881 GCF_000414095.1 Morus notabilis | reverse complement strand
CTTTAGTTAACACGGTAAGATCTGATATGAACACGACCAATTTATTATTCGTGTTGAAATACAAATTCTAAACACGATTTGTATATTGACGGGTTGACAAGATACGATACGGCTAACTCGTTTATTAAATATATCATAATAGTGTCATGTCAACCTGTTTCTAATAACCCGTTTATAAAATGAGTGATAATAAGTTCGTGTCAACTTAAGTCTCAACCTGTTTTCCAACTTGTTTCTCAACATAGGTAACAAACGAGTTGTAATTGTATTGTGTATTCGTCTTATCTAAATATGACATGTTTAATGAACGTATTACGATGAGTCAATTACAGGTTGACAACATGAAAATGACACACTATTTAATTGTGTTTTGCGGGTTTGACCTGATTTTGACCCAAATCTATTTATAATAAACCTAAACCCGCTAACTTTATATAGATTTTGAGTCGTATCGTTCTATCCGGATTATCAGTCCAATGTTTGATTTGGTCTACTCCCTAAAGGTCTAATTTCTCTCTTTTAACTACCAATAAAATCCATCAACTTTCATACACACCGCGTTACGTATTAGTGGAGGTCAAGCTGCTGTCGTTTTCCACATCAATTAAATATTAATTATGGGCCTTAAAAATATGAACAATTGGACTCATCTACTTGTGCAAGAAAGTGGGTGAAATTTAAGGATCACATCATTTTCCTCCAAAGGTTTTAGGGTGCGGATGAAGACGAGTTTTTATGCTCGAGTAGCTATGTCATATTTCAAAACATTATACGTATATAAATGTTTTAAAACATACTCAGTAAGTTATTTAGTATCAACCTTAATCCTAACGTTGTTATATACATTATTAACTCTTCGGAAGTACTTTAGTCTGCCACAA
>NW_010361181.1:0-1637 GCF_000414095.1 Morus notabilis | reverse complement strand
TTTTTTTTTTTGACAAAGTATATACTAGTTTTTGGAGAAAGTAACAAAATATAATCCATTCTCGACTGCATATTATTCTTCGACAGCTCAGATCCAATATGCAATGAAGAAATCGATGTGTTTTTTGTCCTCCCTCCTTTTCTATATTCTTTTTTGGTTCTTCATTTTTGTTATTCTCACCCTTATACTTTTTCTTTTTGTTACGTTTTTCATAATATCTTCTATATTTCCAAATTTAACACGTTAAATTATTTTTTAATGTGTGTTACTAGAATACTTTTTTCTTCTAATTATCCTACATATTCCTTTATATCTTCTAAAAGATCATTTTATCACGAGTGACCTGCAAATTTTGCTCCTATTTCTTCTTAATTAACTATTATGACCTGCTTCGTTTTGATTCTCAAATATTTATTCGCTTATTATTTATTTATTTATTTTTACTGATGACACTCTCAATTACTATTTATCTCATAAATGTTATTTTTCTAATTAATCCTATTGAAATCCTTTCTCTAACATATGTCCCTACTCAAATTTTATTTTTTATATTTTATGTGGTCTTCTGATTAACTCTTATTTTCTCATGTACATCCTAATTAATATTCTATATGATTTTTCTAAGTTTTTCTGTTAAAAAAATATGGATTATTTATCTACAGACACTTTCTCCCACACAGACATTTAATCAAAATGCACGCCTGGTTCAAACGTGCATTTCAATCCATTTTTTTATTTATTTATTTCTAAATCTTATATTTTCAAATGAATTTGATTAAACTTTTTTTTATTAAACTATCTTATTAAAATAAATTTTATCAAATGTGTGAAACCTAAATAGTTTTTTAGTCAATATATTTTTTTTTCAATCATGGCCCTGGTAACTGTTTTTCCTTAATTTCTCCCCTCAAAAATTTCTTCTCGGATGTGTCTTTGCTTAAACATTTTTCTCAAATAGTTTTTTTTTTAATATGTAACCCATAAATAATTTTTTATCTAATTTTCCTACTAAAAATGATAAAAGGATGGTCGTATTGTGCTTCCACTTGACAATATTTTATATGATACGACGACTTTATAAGTGGGGCCGGACCATTTATGTTGATGCTATCGCAAGCCATGATGATTTAATCCCTAATTATCCATTGCATACATTTACATAAATATATGTACGAGATAAACGAATCGTTGCAAAATATTAATTCCTATGGTAAGAGTTTAAATTATAAAAACAAAATTCGAAAACCCTTTCTAATTAGCTAGCATACGATTCATCTGTTTGTTTTTACAAGCCTGTAATTCCTCTGAATCACTGACCTTGATGATGATAATACACACACACACACACACACACATATATATACACACACACACATACACACACTACGCGTGATGGAAATGGAAAAAACGTATTTAGTTCGCTGATTCGAGTTTTTAATTTGAATTGAGATGTGACTTTATGTGAGAGTTTTCTACTGCAGTAAAAAGTTAGATGTGACTGTTTCTGAGAGCTTTTTACTATAGTAAAATTTAAATTTTAAACTCGAATCAATAAAATAAACGGAGCGTAAATAGCAAAAGTCATCTTAAGGTAAATAGAGTGTTGGTCCAATCATGCCATGCTATATAATTGCGTA
>NW_010361180.1:0-1114 GCF_000414095.1 Morus notabilis | reverse complement strand
CATCCCTCTTTTAATACACTTAGTATAATGTTTCCCTCATTGTTTAAGGATGTTAATGCAAACGAATTTTATTGTGATATTTGTGAGATTGCTAAACACCAACGTGTTTCTTTCCCTTTAAGTAATAAAAGAAATACAATTCCTTTTTCTTTGATCCATAGTGATATCTGGGGTTCATCTTGAGTCCCCAACATCTCAAGGCTAGCTGGTTTGTCACTTTTATTGATGATTGCACTCGAGTTACATAGGTTTATTTACTTAAACAAAAATCTGATGTGAGTCACATTTTTCCTATTTTTCATACTATGGTCAAAAATCAATTCAATGTGGGAACTAAGAGGCTGAGAACGGACAATACTAGAGATTTCTTTAACCAATTCTTGTCCCCATCCCTTCAAAAGGAGGGAATTATTCATGAATCATCCTGTGTCGATACACCCCAACAAAATGGGGTGACATAAAGGAAAAATGGCCATCTGCTAGCCACTGTTTGTGTTCTTTGTTTCAAAAACTTTTTGGGGGGAAGCTGTCCTTACTACCACTCATCTAATAAACCGTCTTCCATCCCGGGTTCTTGATTTTAAGAGTCCAATGGAATTGTTGTCTCAATACTATCCAGAATTTAAAATGTCACCTAAGGTAACCCCTAAAGTCTTCGGGTGTGTCTCGTTTGTTCATGTTCACTCTCATGTACAGGGTAAACTAGATCCTAGAGCTGTCAAGTGTGTGTTCATTGGGTATTCACCTACTCAAAAGGGGTACAAATGCTATCATCCTCCACTTGGAAAACCTATGTCTCAACAGATGTCACATTTGTTGAATGAGAGAACTATTTCTCAAGTCCTTCTCTTTAGGGAGAGACATCATCTATGGAAGATAAGGACTTATTCCTAAGTGTCCCATGGGTCAACAAATTATTCCTAAGTGTCCCATGGGTCAACAAATTTCCAGTACAAACTCAATCAGCTGAGCCTACTTCCACTTCAATCACTGAGTCCACCTCCACTCCAACCACCGAGCCTAAGACTGAACTCATTCTTGAGCCCATGGAACCTGTGGAGACTGAACTCAACTGACTGCCTAAAATTAGGAAATCAATGCTAACGTTACAAAT
>NW_010361179.1:0-623 GCF_000414095.1 Morus notabilis | reverse complement strand
TAAAAATTTTTCATATAAAATCATATCTCAACTCGAATTAAAAACTTACGAACTAAACATGCCCTAAAATACGTATGGATAATAAAATTCTAGATCGTTCCAATTACTTCAGCTCTAACACCATCTCTACCTTCCTTGCTACATGGTCTCGCTCCATAAACAAAAATGTGTGCGGGCAAACTTTATAGGTTCAGATCTTATCAACAACCAAAAGGACCAAATTTTACTTCCTCCTTAATCAAACCATTGATGGGTGTCCTGCCATTGAGAAGAGAGTCTGGAATTCTTCTCTTGAATGACAAGTAGTGTAAGAAGCATTTTGAGCACCAACAAGCTCTTTTTAAGCTTGCTCTTAATCAAAGCATTTTAAATGACTAGTAGTGTAAAAAATAATAATCATAATTTAATTTCCATTACAAAGAAAATTTTTTAAGTTTGTTTTTCTGGGATTTAAAAAGTCATCTTGCCAATAAGTGTTTCTCCTAAAATGACCCTGGTCAATTTTGTGTCACGGGTTATTTTTGTGTCATATCGTATCAGCTTGAAAAATTATCATGTTGTGTTTGTATTGCGATTTTTAAAAAATTTCTTATCACGAGCCGTGTTCATATTAACTGTAAATT
>NW_010361178.1:0-1099 GCF_000414095.1 Morus notabilis | reverse complement strand
ATGAAATGTCACAATCGTTGGATGTGTTCAAAATTATAAGGCTGAAGTTAAGAACGAACTCAGCAAAAATATTAAAACCATCAAATCTGACTGTGGTGGTGAGTATTATGGTAGATATGATGGTTCAGGTGAACAATGTCCAGTACTATTGGCCAAGTTCCTAGAGGAATGCAGTATCGTCCCACAGTACACTATGCTGGTTTCACCCGCTATGAATGGTGTTGTTGAAAGACGAAACAGGATACTTAAAGATATGGTGAGGAGTATAATTTGTCATTCTACCTTACCAGAATCACTCTTGGGAGAAGCGCTTAAAACTGTAACATATATGTTTAATGTGGTTCGAAATAAAGTGACTGCCATAATCCCTTATGAACTTTGGATGGGCAAGAAGCCTAGTTTAAAGTACTTGCACATTTAGGGATGTCCAACTGAGGCAAGACCTTATAGACCTTATGAAAAGAAACTAGACATAAGAATGGTGAGTTTCTATTTTATTGGATACTCTGAAAGATTCACAGGGTACAAGTTTTATGATCCCATAAATGCCCGATTCTTCGAGGATGACAAGTTTGCGGGGGGAGATACAGTTAGAGACTTTTTTTTTAAGGGGAATATGTTGATATTCCCATATGTGCTATTGGCAATGATCATGATTCCATTCCTGACCTTGTTCGAGACGCAACAGATCAAGATATTATCGGAGAACCTCCCATTAAAGAAATTGTTCTAGAAGAACAAACTCTACTACCTCAAGAATCTATGCCATTAAGAAGATCCACTAGAGAAAAGAGAAGTGCAGTGCTAGATTACTACATTGTATTTGTCCAAGAACATGAGATTAATATTGGAGTGATGGAAGATGATCCGATTAACTTCCGTCAAGCCCTGGAAAGTTCTAACTGTCAAAAGTGGATTGATGCTATGAATGAGGAGATTAAGTCCGTGAAGGACAATGATGTGTGGGATATTGTCCCATTGCCAGAAGATGTGAAACGCATTGATTGCAAATGCAGATATGAAATGCGATGTGGAAAGGTACAAGGCTCATCTTGTTGTTAAGAGCTTTACACAGAAAGAAGGCATCGACTATAAAGAG
>NW_010361177.1:0-1026 GCF_000414095.1 Morus notabilis | reverse complement strand
GAGAGCTTTTTACTGTAGTAAATAAGTTAGATGTGATTGTTTTTGAGAACTTTTTACTGTAGCAAAACTCGAATTCTAAACTTAATCAGTAAAATGAACGGATATGTATTCAGCGGTTCTCTGCAGATACAAATAACAATATAGTAGCACTTACGCGATTGTTTTATATTACGCGATTGTTTTATATATGTTTATAGTGGATTTGTCTCTATATGGGTTTTCATTGTTTTGTGATCCAGTGATATTAGTTTTATTTTTTGTTTTGGAGTAGGCCTGAAGTATGGTACCAAAGCTTGTTGTGGGCATGGGAGTGGTGCCTACAATTTTGACCCAAACGTCTACTGTGGAAATACTAAAGTAATCAGTGGAAAAACTGTGACCGCAACAGCTTGTAGTGATCCATACAACTATGTGAGCTGGGATGGGATTCACGCCTCCGAAGCTGCAAACAAACTTATCACGCAAGCCATTCTCAACGGCTCTTATTTTGATCCTCATTTTCCTTTACACGCTCTTTGTGACCTTCAACCGATAGGTTGAAGAATCTTTTCTTTTCCCCCTCCCTTAGCATGAATAAGTAGCTTGTAAGTAACAAGTACTTAATCTTTTCTAATGGAGATTTCTATGTTAGGACCTAGAAAAATAAATTATTAGTAGATATCTGTTTTTTAACAATCATATTTGTGTCAGAAACTATCTGTTTTGCTTACCTTTTTATTTTAATGTAATTTTTACAAGATACAGTAGTCATAAATGGATATTAATAATAGGAGGCCTTACCGTAACGCTTTTTAAATAGAAAATAAGTACTTAATCTTGTACCATGTATAATAAATTGTTCTTGTTTATGGTGTAATGCGTCCTTAAATGGTTACTGTTGTCTTATCAGGTGATGATGAGCTTTTAGTTAGTGGACATTTAGTTCATAAATTTAAAACTATGATTCAGAATTATTCTCGGCTTATGTGTATTTTTTGTGAGAAAAAATATTATAACGGGTCACGAACCATGATTCGAACCATGACA
>NW_010361176.1:0-1171 GCF_000414095.1 Morus notabilis | reverse complement strand
TTTTTTTTTTTTTAAATGAGTATATCTATAGAGCAAAAGCATAGCAGTAGATTTTTCAAAAAATTAAAGAAAAAATAAAATAGTAGTAGAACAAGAAAATAGCATAAGGGACCGGCCTTTTCATTCTCTCACTTCCCTCTCTCGATCTAAGAAGCGGGTGGGGGATTCGAGAAAGAAAGAGAGAGAGCTCTGGTCTCAAAGCGAGAGCGAAGTCACAAGTTATGGGACTGAACACGATGGCGATGGATGCTAGATCTGGAATCGATAAGGCCGTGACGGTTGCTCGACGCCGGCGAGGAGTTTCTGATGACAACACGAAGTCTCCCTACACCTTCAACGCCGGTGCTAACCAACACACGAGCCAACTTCTCCCTCATGACATCGCGATGAACTTCTTCTCACCTTGCGATCGATGGATCTCACCTACAAACCACCTGTGAACGTCGAGATCCATGTGGGTCTCTATTTCCAGGTTCATCTCCACCACTTTTCTTGAAAAGCTTAAAGGATTGGTTGATCATGAGGACCCATTGGTTGATCCTGAGAAAGAGAGAAGAGGGTGAAATTTGAGGAAAAAAGAAAAATAACAAGAAAAGGAAGCTTTTTCTAACGAGGGTATTTAAGTTATTTTATTAAAATAAGGAGATATGTGATGAGTCACGTAACATGTTCTGTTAAAAATTTAATAGAATTTAACGGAAAGAATTAAACTGTCACTTTATAAAAAGTTTGAGGGTCATTTTATAAAAAAAAAATTTATAGAATAAATTGTCACTTATTAAAAAATTTAAGAATTTAAGAACCATCTTGTAATTTATCTTAAATAAATTATACTTACTAAATCATAGTTCGTTAACCATGTCTATAAAATTAGTGACTTTATTTAATAAATTAGTAGTGAGGTAAATATTTTACGGTTAAATTTAATCAAAATAGCATTAAAAAATATGTAGAACAGTCGAAAAAAAAAGTGAGAGTGGAATGGATTGAAGCTGTTGGGACCTTGTTCACTTCGCGGATTCGAGTTTTTAATTCGAGTTGAGATGTGACATTTTGTAAAAAATTTTTACTATAACAAAAAAAATTAGATGTGATATTTTTTAAGATCTTTTTACTGTAAAGATCTAAAATTAAAAATTTAAATCAATAAAATGAACGAGTCATAAAAGAT
>NW_010361175.1:0-468 GCF_000414095.1 Morus notabilis | reverse complement strand
TTTGGGGTTTGGGGTTTGGGGTTTGGGGTTTAGGGTTTGGGGTTTAGGATCTAGGGTTTAGCATGTAGTATTTAGGGTCTAGCGTATAGGGTCTAGGATTTAGGGTATAGGGTTTAGGGTTTAGGGTTTGGGGTTTTGGGTTTACAGTTTGGGGTTTAGGGTTTAGTGTTTAAGGGTTAGGGTTCAGGGTTCAGGGCTCAGGGCTCAGGGCTCAGGGTTCAGGGTTCAGGGTTCAGGATTCAGGGTTTAGGGTTTGGGGTTGGGGGTTTGCGGTTTGGGGTTTACGGTTTACAGTTCAGGGTTCAGGGTTCAGGGTTTAGGGTTCAGGGCTCGGGGCTCAGGGTTCAGGGTTCGGGGTTTGTTGTTCGGGGTTCTGGATTCGGGGTTCGGGGTCCGGGTCAAGGTTCGGGGTTCGGGGATTCAGCTTTAGGGTTTAGGGTCTAGGGTTTATGGTCTAGGGTTTAGGGT
>NW_010361174.1:619-1148 GCF_000414095.1 Morus notabilis | reverse complement strand
GTCATTTTGTCTCTTTTTTGTAGGCACACTGATCGTGTCCTCAAAATTTGATGAAGACATTTTTATCATATTTTATTTTATTTTTCAAACGTAAAAAATATAGGAAATCACAAAAAATAGAATATTCATAAAAAAATGACATGTCCTTTTTTTGTGAAATTTTTTGTCAAAACGCAATGTCGTTTTGTGGGTTTTTTTGTCAAAAAGAAATGTTCTTTTGTAGGTGACACTTTGTGGTTTTGTGGAAAATGACGTCATTTCTCGTCATATAAAAAAAAGTAATGTCGTTTCGTGCCTGAAAGTTTTTTGTTATTTTTGACAAAATGACGTCGTTTTAAGTCATCGGTAAAAAATGACATGATGTTTTGTTCCTAAAAGATTCTTGTCTTTTTCACAAAATGTGAAGTCATTTGTGAATTTTTTTATCATGAAAAAACATGTCATTTTGATGCATCTAATAACAATATGTCTTTTTGTTTGTGAAAATTTTCCCCTTTTTTGTCAAAACGACATGTCATTTTGTTTGTGA
>NW_010361174.1:0-210 GCF_000414095.1 Morus notabilis | reverse complement strand
TTTTCACAAAATGACAAGCCGTTTGTGGATTTTTTTTATCATGAAAAAACATGTCATTTTGATGCATCTAATAACAATATGTCTTTTTGTTTGTGAAAATTTTCCCGTTTTTGTCAAAACGACATGTCATTTTGTTTGTGAATGCTTTTTTGTTGTTTTCACTCTTTTTTGTAGGCACACTGATCGTGTCCTCAAAATTTTATGAAGTCA
>NW_010361173.1:0-835 GCF_000414095.1 Morus notabilis | reverse complement strand
GTGATTGCCTTTTTCAAGCTTGCTCTTATCAATCTTGTTGGAAAAAAAACTCATATCTCTCTCCCTCGAGGTTCTTTTTTTGCGAAATATCTTGCTTTCCCCAACTCTTTGATAGTATATTTTTGTGCTGAGAAAGGATATGGATTATGGGGCTCTAGCCATATAATTGGTCGACATACATATCCATGCCTCCTCCTATTTATAACCGAAACCAATATTGCCTATGAGAATGGTTGGTATAAATTGTGGCTTGAGAGTGATTTCCCCTTAATTATTTGTCTTTTGAGTTCTAAGTCTTTGCAAGTTTTCTAGAGGTTGACTCTTTCTTTATCCACGAGAATGGATTTTTATTTTTCTCATGTGTATCGTAAAGCTAATGGATGTGCCGATAAGCTTGTTAATCTTAAAATTATTAATTATAATAGGATGTGGTGGTCTCATTGTCTTAATTTTTTAAAGTACTATATGTATAAGGATTACATAAGCTTACCATTTTATAGATTTACTAGATTTTAAGATGGCTGTAGCTTTGTTAATTTTTTTGTTCTTTAATAATTTGAGCCTTTGAGGCTGTGTTTTTTCAAAAAAAAAAAAAAAAAAAAAAAACCAAAACCAGTATCATTTTACATCGCACCGACGCAACCTGCTTTTGATACTCTTAGTGGTCGACATAGTACCCAAAACCGCGTTATTTTCTTGAAAGCAAACTAGCCACTGTCCCATGTTCCATAGTTCTATAAGAAAATTCTCTAATCAAATTCTAATACTATCTTTTTGAGTTGTTCCAGGATAGTATTGTCCTTTTACCTTCCAATCGTTTTTCAAGGCTGTTGCT
>NW_010361172.1:0-1021 GCF_000414095.1 Morus notabilis | reverse complement strand
TTTTTTTTTTTTTTTTTTTTGAAAATGAAAATTACATTCCAAATCAGAAAATTACAATCACAAATTTAGACGCGAAATACCTGAGTGCAACTAGCAATTCAACCCCCGACCACAGAGGTTTGACTGAAACGATCAAGGGGCTAACACATGTATTGAGTTCCAACGAAAGAAAACCCAAGAGGCACACATTTAATTGAGCACAAAATTGGCTCTTTCAAACACACCACAAACACCGCAGAAGCCAGCAGATAACTCCGATCGGTCAAGATCGAGAGACCAAAAGCAGTAAGACATAACACAACACCGCATAGACACATGACATGCATGACATGCGGACAAAACAAAATGATAACACCGAATGGTGGGGAGACCACCTCCATTATTACAATAAAAACCCAACAAAGCAACCTAATTATCCTACTAACAACAAAGACACCGCGACTTTTATTTCATAAACACATAAATTAAAACACAAAGGTCCCAAATAACACCGATGGACTCTCCACGAAGCCGCCGACCACCACCAAGAGTGGGCAGGGGGACTGCAGCGTACCGAGCGAGCTGAAAAGGAGTCAAGCAATCACCGCTACCAAACGCCGCCAGTAAAGGAACAAGCCACACAAATGGAGCCGATGCCCCCACCACTCAGGGGAGAACCGAAGCACCGACCAAGAACTGACGCTTCCATCCGCCCCCAAGCTGCGACCACACCACTCCCTCCACTGTCATTGACCATTGAAACACAAAACAAACTATCTTGAGAGAGCTGGACATTGAGGAGACCTAATCACAATCACTCCACCACACCGGAACACCCAGTGCTAGTAGCCAAAAGCCCACCGGAAAAAACCTTACCAAAGCCTATATTTCCCTCCCATAGCTTAGCGTATTCAGAGCTTCACTGGAAAAGTACCGCCCGTAGCATCAGAGCACCTTCCTATGGGCCAAGAGTCCGAAGGACCATCAGATTTTAGCCCTTAGATGTCCACTTTTTAAGCGGCACAAGAAAGTAACTAGAAGA
>NW_010361171.1:0-813 GCF_000414095.1 Morus notabilis | reverse complement strand
GGCCGTCGTCTCCTTCATAGAGAAGCTTGTTCCAGTCAAGCTCCAATGGTTGTTTGCACTCTCCCCTCTTCTGTGAGTGAGAAAAGGAAAAGAAGAAAATGAAAATGGTATTATACCGTTTTCAGTTTTTCACAAAAAGATAAAAACGTTTTTGTTTTTGTTTTTTAAAAAGTTTTGCGCCAAACGCATTTTTAGATTGCGTTTTCATTTTTTAACTTCGAAAAACGTGAAAAATGAAAACAAAAACAAAAATAAACAAACAGGGCCATTAGGTTTTGAAAATTATAAAATATATATATTTTAAAATAATTTGACATGTTAATATTGTAATGATCAAATAAAAAAATTAAGGCATCAATTAATGATAATTAAATGTCAAATTTGGCCAATGTTATATTTAATATCAAATTTGTCATTGCGTATAGTTTAGGTTAAATTTAGCATCAATACAATACAAATATTATTGCACCTGAGAATAAACTTACTATTTAATTACAAAAATTTAGGGCTCGTTTAGTTCGTTGATTCAAGTTTTTAATTCGAGTTAAAATTTGACTTTATATGAAAGTTTTTTATTGTAGTAAAAAAGTTAAATGTGATTGTTTCTGAGAGCTTTTTAATGTAATAAAACTCGAATTATAAACTTAAATCAGTAAAATGAACGATGTCTTAATAGTTGATTTAATGTTGTGTTGGAGATGCTCCCAAAACATGAGTGCGTTTGGTTCAAATATTCGTGACATAATTTAAAACATATTCGTAACTTATTATAATATTTTCTCTCATAAAAAATATATATAAATTAAAAATAAT
>NW_010361170.1:0-848 GCF_000414095.1 Morus notabilis | reverse complement strand
TTATTGGGGGAAAAACACACTCCTATACTCACGCAGAAGAAAATAAACTAAAACAAAATTAACAGAAAACATAGAAGACAAAGATTTAAATGGTTTAGAAAAATTTTCTACACCCATGGGAGAGGGAGAAAAAAAGTTAACTAACAGTTTTAGAATTACACACTCAATAAATTTTCTTACACTCTCTCTCTACCCAAAACCCCTCCTTTCCTTTGCCTATCTCTCTTCTAACTTTTTTCCCTACTCTTTCTATACACATTTCTCTAAGCACACAAAGCCTTTATTTATAGACTCCTAATGAGTCGTAAAATAACTCTTGTCCAAATAACTCTTGTCCAAAAACAGAAGAACAACTTTTCCTAAAACACAAAATAGTAACTTTTTTAAAATTAATTTGAAACACTTACCTCACAGTTCTAGAACTATGATAATTCAAACCACAAAACACGCCAAAAGCTACTGTACCATGGAACACACGAGGAGACGAATTTAACAATAATTGGTACGGATTCTACAGGAGTTAACAATGAGAAAATTAAGTCCCACTAATCGAAGATCAAAAGGTGAAGGAGCTAGTAAATGCTCAAACACGAGAACCTTAACTTAGTGAATGGGCAGGACCCAAAGGAAGTAGACTCTTCTGGCCAGTGGCGGAAGGAGGTGAGGCCCACCCCCTAAATTTTTTATATTTTATTTTTAAGATATAATTTTTCAAACTTTTTTCATATATATATATATATATATGCCCCTTTTTATTGATAAAAATTTTAAATATATCCCCATAAAATTATATTTCAATTTTTTTTTTTTATTATTCTTTGGATTTTTTCCTACTAAATATGGTACTT
>NW_010361169.1:0-273 GCF_000414095.1 Morus notabilis | reverse complement strand
TATAATTTCTCCTTTCTAAGCACCTCTAAAACCGAATGTAAGTGTGAGGTATGGTCATGTATGTTCTTGCTATAAATTAGAATATCATCAAAGTAGACAACAACAAATTTACCAATGAAAGCACGCAAGACATGATTCATTAAGCGCATGAAAGTACTAGGTGCGTTTGTTAATCCAAACGGTATAACTAACCATTCATACAATCCATATTTAGTTTTGAATGTGGTTTTCCATTCGTCTCCTTCGTTCATTCGGATTTGATGATACCCACTT
>NW_010361168.1:0-833 GCF_000414095.1 Morus notabilis | reverse complement strand
ACTACTATATAATATATTTTAATTATATTATAATATTAAAGGGTAATTAGGGAAAAAAATAAAAAATAGCTTAGAATGGTCATTCCTTTTATATGAGGAATGAATGATGATTCACTCAAAATAGGTGAATGACCATTCATTTTGAATGATCGTTTCCTTTCTTATAAATCTAACAAAACATCAAATTAGAATTACATTCCATCTATTCCATTCATTTTCACCCAACCAAACACACCCTTAGTGAGTATTGAATCAAATTAGAAGGAATAAGATAATAATTTGGTTAAATGACATAGGATAGACTATAGAGCGTCTAAAAGAGTTTGAGTTTGGAAAGGTAGAAATTCAGTCCGTATTTTTTTTGTATAAAAAGAAAAGAATCAAAAAATAAAATGATCACCACCATTCCTTTATTTAAAAGGCATATTTCTTGAGGATAGTAAGGGAAAAAGAGCTTTATAAGATACTCGTATCGTATTTGACTTTGAACTCCAGCCTTCCATAGGGACATGGTTAATATCATCCATCCAACATGGTACGAATTGGAGGATTTCTTTGGATCTTCTTTTCGAAATGGGGCCAAAATAATCCTACGAATAAAGTCATTAAGCTAATCTTTCCATTATTTAAAAAAACATATGTAACGACAAACGGGCAAAAAAGAACACATTAAATAAGATATTAATAATAACCGTACATAGTGGCAAACAAGTTAACAAGGCATGGGGATTGCTTTTATTACGATTCTCCGCATATTCCCAATTCATAAATGGATGTAGATTTATTTTATTTATTTATTTATTTTGTGAATTAATAAACATTTGATATTTCAA
>NW_010361167.1:0-2340 GCF_000414095.1 Morus notabilis | reverse complement strand
TTGCCAGCCACTGCAACCGAAAGGTGTCGGCGGCGGCGGTTATAATTTGCCTTCTCCAGATTCTGTAGCAAGGTATTCTGTACCAATGAATGGTTTCTTTTCCTTTTCTTTTTCCTCCACACTATCATTAACTTCCTATTTCACCAAACATTTCTTTCTCTTTTTTACTTTGTTTGGCTTGTGTCCTGTCGTAATCAGAAAGAATTTTAGTCAATGGTAAAAAGGTAAATCTGAATTATTGGGAAGTTCTAATTGGCACTTACTCCACTAATAACTTTTTTTTATTAGAAATTATCAACTTGGTTCGGATAGATCTGCTCGCTGTAAGATAAGATTGGAAGATTTGTCGACACCATTTACATAAATTATCGCATCATTTATTTAAGCAATACTAAACCTTATGGTTGGTTTTTGACTATCAACAAGACAATATAATGTCCGTTACGTTCTTTTTTTTTTAAGGAAGTGTCAAATATTAAGGGTACTAGATTGTTTAAGCACATTTTAAGGTTAAACCTGGACAATGAAAGTTTTCTAGTTAAGGCTAGAAATATTGACAATTAGTTTGTTCTTGTATTATAGTGACACTAGCATCGCATCTGCAAGCTCCCTCTCAAAACCAATGTACTACCAAGACCAACTCCATCCTCTACCTAGAGAAATCAGAGCTCCTGCCAGCCCCAACACAAGGAACACCGACAACTCCGACCCCGGTCCCGGAACCCAAATTCAACAACAAGCTAAAGATTCCAACTACATCCTCCCTCAACATCTGGATCAACATTATCAGCATCAACAATATGTTCAGGCCGGCGCGCATTATGTCCACCACCATGCAGCCAGTCCGGTGACAATGCCACAGTACTACCAAGTTTACCCTCAAACACCTCAACAATTTCACCATCCAATTGATCAGCAATATCCAGTCTATATAATGCCGGTTGCCCCACAAACACCGCAGCCATATAACATGTCTTTGCAATCCAACATTGCTGACGCAACGACTGTAGTCACCTCAAGCCGACCGCTGACAACTCCAGCCCCTGCCTCTGGTATCCCACCTGTTTACCCTGCAAAGGCAGCTTCCCCTACTCCACCTGAAATGGCTGCATCGGGTGTTTACAAAACCACTATGGCGTCAAATGCTCCTTTGGTTCAGATCCCACAAAACCAATTTCAGCAAAATTACATGGGCTTCTCACAAATGCATCATCACCCTACTCAGTCTCTTGCTATTCCTTCCTCTGCTGCTGGGAATTACGCTTTTGAGTACTCGAATCCGGCCTCAGCCGTTGCCCATGAGCAAGTTTTCTACACGCAGCACCCGGCTGCGGTGGCTGCTCCATCACCATTGCCTTCTCAGTATCAATCGATGACTCCCGCAGCGGCGATAGCCTTGTCGGAGGCTGCAAAACAGCTGCCTGCAGATAATACCAACGCTCAACAGCAGAACAGAACGTCACAACCACTATAAGTGAACAGGAAGAGAATAAATAAGAATTTTTGTTTGGTAAAAGTTGGATATTGTATTTTGTTTTTTTTTCCGACTTCTTTCTCTGTATCTTTTAATAGCTGCTACAATTATAATCTTGTGTTACAAATGAATAATAAAAGGACATCATCGGTTTCTTTGAAGTGCCACTATGATTTTGCAATAAGAGATTAAATTAAGATTCATCTCAGTTAAATTTACTACCTGTGAATTGGAATGAGGAACTTCTTCTTCAACAAAGCTTTTATTATATATCATTTCTAACATGATTTTCACAGGTCAAGCATTGGAATTGATGTAAAAACATGTGGATCCAAAACTGAGTCACGTGGCCACAAGCACGGACGCCATCACTTACGGGGTACAGGCATTCAAAGTGCGGTTCAGTACAAATTTTTGAGCCATACGAGGAATATGTTTCTTGATTTGCCTCTCTCAGTGTAAGGTGGTGTATTTTTTGGCATTATATACCTTTTTTTTTTTTTTTTTGTCTTTTTACCGACATCATAAAGAATCTATCAACCTGCATGGTTGCTAAGATTCAAGGGGCGTAGTTAGATCCAGTTAGATAAATCATACGCAGAATTGTTTTTGAAGGGTGTTTAAATACTTAATAGTGCACCAAACCAGCTTTTTGAACCAACAGAAAAAAACCATGCGGTAAATTCAGGTGACCGTTGGTTCATGATTTTAATTTTTAAAAGTTAAATTTTTTGTAAGAGAAAAATATTATAGCAAACTAAAAATTATGATCTTAAATCAGGTCATAACCCTCGAAACAAACGGAGTATCAGTTTTCGAGGACAAATAAGACGATGGACATTCATTACTTTATGTTCTCTCTCGGC
>NW_010361166.1:0-1683 GCF_000414095.1 Morus notabilis | reverse complement strand
GAGGTTATGTACAAAGACGAAAAAGAAATCAAAGAAATCTTGAAGACATCCAAAAGCCATTTAAGTGTAAAACCAACCTTCCTACTCTGCTCACTTCCTGGGTATAGATAGACACAAAACATCTGTCTTTGATCGACTGCATGCACTGGTGGAGCTTGTAAGAACACAGCACCATGTATATCACGTGAAGTGACCTGCAACAAAAAAAAAAAAAAAAAAGAAAAAAAACAAGCTCCTTTAGAATCAACACGACGAAATGAAAGGTAATTTCTGAGAATAGCCATGCCTTTAACTATAAGTCAGTTCGCATGCCTCAACCATTTCTGGATTAGTTATGAGCTACACAAAACACATATATCAGCACACATGGATTGAGTCATACCCCGTATGAGAAGCTAAAGTCTGTAGTTGACCAAGAAAAGATTTCGGATTCATAAAAGAAACCCAATTTTCCTGCATGGCGCCTTACTTCCTGGAAAGTCGGAGGAAAAATTACCACAGCGCTTAACAAGATAAATAACTACATTAAAACAAAAGGAAATGGAACTCAAAATCAAGGATGCACCTTCAAAGGATGACTGACTGTCTTGCATAACACTTCAGTTCCAGTACCGACATTCACGTTCAACTGGATCTTCTCTTTCTTCGAGATTTTCTTTACAACAGGAGTGACATACTCGGGAAAATTAAAAGGTATATTCAAAGAGAATTGGCTGTCCTTGTACAGTAATTTCTGAGACCAACTAATTTTTACAGAGATAATGGAACCTCCATCAACCTTTAAAAACGAAAATGAAAATTTTTTTAGGGAAAGTTGAATTAAATCAAAAGCAACCAAGAAGTAATTTGATATAATTATCGCAAATAACTAGTTACCTCTGGAACTGTCAAAGTAAATATACGGGATGTCAGAAAACCTCCATTTGTTGGAGAAGCCTTTTCCATATCCTTATTGTCTTCCAATTTTATGAGTTGGGTGCGATAAGATTTTCTAGAAACGTCAACCTCAACACCTAGAATTGAACCCTGTTAGCCAAATAATATAAACACGCTGAGAACAGGAAAATTGGAATCATTTCTCGTTCTAAAAATAAACAAAAATACAATCAACAGCGAATTATTGTACAACAAGCAAAAACTGAACAATTTGTTACAGCGTTCCATTTCACAAAATTCTCAAAAATTGCCAAGAATTCTTTCCTCATTCATAAAAAAAAAAATTCTCCTAATCAATCATGATAATAACAACTAACTGAAGCTCAGTAGTTTCAAAGTATTCAACTTTCACTTCGAAAAAGAATCTATAGCCGCATAGCGCGGGCCATTTGGTTCGTTAATTTGAGTTTTTAATTCGAATTGAAATGTGATATTATGGCTCTGTTCACTTAGCGGATTCGAGTTTTTAATTCGAGCTGAGATGTGACATTTTCTGAGAGTTTTTTTACTGTAACACAAAAAGTTGATGTGACATTTTTTGAGAGTTTTTTACTGTAGAAATCTAAAATTAAAAACTCAAATCGGTGAAATAAACGAGACTGTGTGAGCTTTTTACTGTAATAAAAAAAATAGATGTAACTGTTTTTTAGAGTTTTTTAACAAAATTCAAATTCTAAACTCGAATAGTGAAAAGACCGGGGCCAACTTTCCAATTCCATTCATGTAAATTAGCTCCTCGTACACAAA
>NW_010361165.1:0-862 GCF_000414095.1 Morus notabilis | reverse complement strand
CTTGGTATAATACTAACTCATCAAAAGGATAAACGCACACCTGAGGCCCAAAATTAAGAAAGCACGTCAACACACTAACAACGAGCGAACTGAAAGCTCGACTGGAGAAAACCCCTCTCTACAATATAAGCTGTTGAGCGTTGGAGAGACAGATTGTCAAAACCCACAGGCCACAAAATGGGGACATCTACACGGCATAAAAAAATTTTAGCCAGACCAAGACCATCCTATCAGCATTAAACCGAACACCTAAATCTAATAAAAAATAACAAACCAGACAAGGGTCGGGTGGGAAAACGACCAACCTTATTATAAATACAAAAGTTACAAAAAGAAAAAACCTTCGATCACCACTAGTAGAAACCTCCGGTAAAGGGCGTCCGGCCAAAGGACCATCAAGGAAGATAGCCAGCGAAGAGATCTCAGCCACCAAGCAGAAAAACTCTCCTGAGAAAGGAGATCGTCCAATTGGCTTCTAAGCTCCTGACCGGTTCATATCTGCCCAAACGGAGCCACCACACTATACACCACTACCTCCAACAAGAAGTCCACGACGAAACGAGCCGCAAGATAAAATTTTATGACCGGGAGCTCAGTGACGCGCCTAGAGGTGGTGCTGGAGCTCCGCCAGCCTCTACTATGATTGGAGGAGTTATTGGGATTAGGGATTTTGAATTTGGGAATGAAAAGGGGGAATTTTTTTCAGATTCTTACAAGTGAAACCCGCCCCGTTGGTTCGGACTCCGAATATATTCATATAAAAATTATGAAAAAATCATAGGAGTTAGAGTTTAAACGTTTTAAAAGTAAAAGAAAATTTACCATAGTAATTATTAGGGAAAATCAGGTAAATGGCTATTTT
>NW_010361164.1:0-452 GCF_000414095.1 Morus notabilis | reverse complement strand
CTCCAGCTCCAGCGTCCAAAATCTCCTGTACTCTCTTCTGTCTCTGTTTTCAGCTCTTCCAGGAATTCTGTGTGCCTCTACTCATTTCTCTCCTCTTTTCTCGCCCTTCTGTACTATAGTCTTCTTTTCCTTTATATACTCGGGCATGTTGAGGTGCCCTAGTGACAAGTGTAAGCATGAGAGTCATGATGGATGGTCCCCCCTCCTGGTGCTCTTACAGTTGTCCCGTCAGTGCTTGGACCACTACCAGTGCTAAAAGACAAACTGCGCCAGCTTGCTAATTTTTGGCTGCTCCTGCTTTTGCTGCGACTTTGCTGCAGCAATGCCATGGCATTGGGGGCATTTCATCATTTGTGTTTTCCACCGTGCTTTTCTTACCAAAAGCCTACGTCAGCACCTCCTGAGGAGATCATGCACTAAGTTCCCAGGGTCAATGCAATGAGTTGAATTGA
>NW_010361163.1:0-1334 GCF_000414095.1 Morus notabilis | reverse complement strand
GAGTTGGTCAACTGGTTGCATGGTGGTGATGTTTCCTCAAAGAAAAAAAAGGTTTTTCTTTTGCTAAGAAAAATGTTTTTTTTTTCATAATTCAAATTACAACTTAAATTTTATTATTACAATATTTTTTTATAAAATTTTAAATTTTATTTTTTTATTACAATATTTTTTTCTCACAAATATAATTCAAATTAAGAATTTAAATTGTGAAATAAACACCCTCAAAATCTCTTTTCTATTCTCCTGTATTTGGATATTCTTTTAACTGCTCTAAAATCAACCAAAGCTTATAATACAAAGGAAGAATAAGGTGGAATTACATGTCAAGCAAAGGTATAAGCATGGAATAAGGTTGTGAAGAAGTCTTCTAAAAATAAGTCCATGGGTCTTATCGACACCTAGCCTACCCTTCAATCTAAGAATTGAAGAGGTTGTTTTTTTTAACGAAACTCAGAAAAAATTTGAACTCGAGTTATAATTTTATTCAAGTTCATGTTCTTTTGTAAAATTTGAGTTTAAACTCGAGTTTGAACTCAAGTTTGGAGCTAAACTCGAGTTTAAATTTCCCCTTCAACTCGAGTTCATAAACTCGAACTCAAGTTAATGAACAATATTTTTTCTATTCTTAAAAGTGTCATAATTTTTTCGTTTTAATTCTGATTGAGATGGTTTTTTTTCTATGCAGTCACAACGAAAAGACGAATAAAACTCCACTCATATACCCTATTAAAATTTTTCATTACAATTGAGTTTTTATTAAAATATTATTTAAATAGAAATTTAAGTTTTGACACATCCAAACACAAACTCAAATAGATTCTCAATTTAAATTATAACTTAAATGTGCACATCTAAACACAAACTCAAGTTACAATTTCAACTCAAGTTATAACTCAAACTCAACTTAAGATCATCACACAAATCATCTTAATTTAAAAATATAAAAAAACAATCCCGAATACTTTTAAAAGTTAAATAATTGTTTTTTCCTGAGAAAAAAATAAAAGAAAAAGGAAAGAGGTCTTTGTTTTTTTGTTTTTTGCGAAGAAAAGGAGGAAAAAGGTTATAATCATTAATTTTTTTGCCGCGCTTCAACATTTTACCATGAGACTGCAATTATCTGAGTGTTTGAAAGTTTTGAGGACTTCTTGCCCTTGGATAAGCAATGAGCAAAATGATTCTACGAATTACATTGGGTAGTTGTGATTTTTAAGGATCGATTAAGCTTGGATTCAGCAATCGTATGTGGACAGCAAATCACCAAATAAAAAGGAAATGAGAAATCAAAAGAAAAATATTATAACTTCCAATTAAAGGTTAATAAAGCTTGGTTG
>NW_010361162.1:0-392 GCF_000414095.1 Morus notabilis | reverse complement strand
CTTTATAAGGCCAACCCTACTAACGGCCCTGCAGGACCTTCATAGGGTCAGCCTTACTAACGGCCCTTCAGGACCTTCATAGGCCAGGCCGTACTAACGGCCCTGCAGGACCTTCATAGGGCCGGCCCTACTAATGGTTCTGCAGGACGTTGACAAAGCTGGCCCTATTAATGGACCAGCAGGACCTTGATAAGGCCGGCTTTACTAATCGTCCTACAGGACCTTGATAGAGCCGGCCCAACTAATGGCACTGCCGGACCGTAATAGGGCCGGCCCAACTAATGGCCCTGCTGGACCGTCATAGGGCCGGCCCTACTAATGGCCGTGCAGGACCGTGATAGGACCGGCCCTACTTATGGCCCTGCAGGACCGTCATAGGGCTGGCCTTACTA
>NW_010361161.1:0-860 GCF_000414095.1 Morus notabilis | reverse complement strand
TTATTGGGGGAAAAACACACTCCTATACTCACGCAGAAGAAAATAAACTGAAACAAAATTAACAGAAAACATAGAAGACAAAGATTTAAATGGTTTAGAAAAATTTTCTACACCCATGGGAGACGGAGAAAAAAAGTTAACTAACAGTTTTAGAATTACACACTCAATAAATTTTCTTACACTCTCTCTCTACCCAAAACCCCTTACCTCCTTTGCCTATCTCTCTTCTAACTTTTTTCCCTTTCTCTCAAAAGGATACTCTTTCTATACACATTTCTCTAAGCACACAAAGCCTTTATTTATAGACTCCTAATGAGTCGTAAAATAACTCTTGTCCAAATAACTCTTGTCCAAAAACAGAAGAACAACTTTTCCTAAAACACAAAATAGTAACTTTTTTAAAATTAATTTGAAACACTTACCTCACAGTTCTAGAACTATGATAATTCAAACCACAAAACACGCCAAAAGCTACTGTACCATGGAACACACGAGGAGACGAATTTAACAATAATTGGTACGGATTCTACAGGAGTTAACAATGAGAAAATTAAGTCCCACTAATCGAAGATCAAAAGGTGAAGGAGCTAGTAAATGCTCAAACACGAGAACCTTAACTTAGTGAATGGGCAGGACCCAAAGGAAGTAGACTCTTCTGGCCAGTGGCGGAAGGAGGTGAGGCCCACCCCCTAAATTTTTTATATTTTATTTTTAAGATATAATTTTTCAAACTTTTTTCATATATATATATATATATGCCCCTTTTTATTGATAAAAATTTTAAATATATCCCCATAAAATTATATTTCAATTTTTTTTTTTATTATTCTTTGGATTTTTTCCTACTAAATATGGTACTT
>NW_010361160.1:0-3835 GCF_000414095.1 Morus notabilis | reverse complement strand
CATAATTGTGTTTGATGAGACAAATATTCCAGACTGTATTTATTTATCAGTTTGTCAAAGAAGCAGATAAGCTGGATATATAATTATGGTACAATGAGTAATAATAGTGTGTATAACTTGATGATTTATGGCATCGATCCTCCTTTAAGATATTGTATTAAAGTCACCAAGTTACCTAGGCCCTCCTTCTTGTGGAGGAATTTTTAGCACCTTTTTAGTGTTGTGCATGCTCATAGCGGAGCTCCTTAGTGTCATCAAAGCTGTTGAGATTGGCTCTTGTTTAGGATGGAACAAAATATGATGCGAGTACAATTCGATCTATCAGCATTTTTCTTAGGAAAATGGTATTCGTCCTGATGCAGTTAAAACCACACACTTATAAAGTGGCGAGTCGCAATAGATTGGGTCCTACCTATATCCCTAGCGCGACTTACCTCATGTGAATAGCAGTGTTTTAATCCAATCAGGATGAATATGAATGCTCTTTTCCTTAAGAGGAGAGACATGTGATTTATTGACGTCAACAATGCTTTTGGATGATGAATAGACATTGATCATGCACTTTTCTTTTTCTTTTTTTCGTTTTAGCGTTTTTCTCTTAGGATTATGAAAATAAGTTTTTAAGTAGGACTTCTATATAGTTTTCTATAGGAATAGAGATCATGCTTTTCTCCTTTTGTTTTTGCTTTTGGTTGTGCTTTACTGAGTTGCTTTTTTGGAGATGTCTTTTATTTCAAGGCATTTATTTCTCTTGTTGGAGTTGTGGGCTCAATGGAGGATGGGTCCCTTATTGAGGTCATGATCTAAAACGCCTTGACATTAGCTACCTTCCATTCCAATTCATGTAAACTCTCTTGTTAATTACCTCTTACTTTTTTGTTCTATATCTATTTAATTTATAATTACTATTTATTTTGAATTATTTGTATAAATCGATTCATCCAAGAGCATTAAATACTCTTAGATTTTTTTTTTTACGATGAAGAAGACGATCGTAAAATTAATTTAATCAAATCTATCACTTTAAAAAAGAAAAAAGTGAAGAATATCAACAAGAATACCTCTATTTCTTCTTCTATTCTTGGAGCATTCGGTATTCCACATATCATATCAGAACATTCAAGGTATTACCATAAATACGTACTAGGAAATCACTTGGTTTTCAAATGTTAAACTTAGAATTTTTGGTGTTCTTCATCTGTTATTCCCAACAGAAAAAATCTAAATTCCAAAGCTATAATTTATATATTCAATAATGTTAGCCACACTGAGCAAATAACTCAATTAGCAATATATCATAGTATATAGGCTCGTCTTCACCAAAAGTACTCTTGCAAGTTTTTGCAGTGCTTTCATGCAATGTATTATAAGAGTTTAAGAAAGAAAATTATTAGTTCAAATGGCAGGTAAGCAAACTCACTTATTCATTGCACTATAGAGTTAAAGAGCAAAATCCAATTACAATTTTTTTTTTTTTTTGGTACAACTAACCAAAACATTTTAATCATCATATTAAAATGAAATTGTTTAAATTATCGTAGAATGATCCTCTATATGTATATATGTATATATATATATATATAAATAGATATAGATCGATAGAGAGAGACGAGATATATATGCAGGGGCAAGCTGTGTTCGGTCAATTGCCAATTACAAATAATTAGCTAGGTGATTTTCTCATTAGGTGCTTCAGATGAGCATTATATTTATTCAAAGAATAATCAGTGCTTATTAGAAGTAATTTTTTTTTTTTTTGAATAAATGAAGAGAGAATAAATCTCAAATCGATCAAGTTTATTTATATAAGATAAAGAAAAAAAAAAACTTTTGAGAGGAGCCACAATAATGGCAGATACATGTAATAGGATATTTATTATTTATTTAATAAAATAGTTTATTCATTATTTTATGTGCATATATTATTGAATATTTTATAAATATCACTGAAAATTCCATTATTATTTATGTGACTTTAAATATTATATATAAGTTTTATATGCGTCTAATTGAGTCTATCGATGGTCATATATAGAATGATCTTAATCTTGAGTTATTAACAGATTCTTATTTGTGGATTTGTGTCTTTTGACTTACTCAGTACAGATTTTGAGATTGCTAAATCCTATTACTTGTATCTTGTTGATATGATGAAGTAGATAACTGAGAATATTAATATACGAGATGGAATCCATTCCTTTTCTATAAAGAAGTAGATAAATAATTCTCTTGAGGATTATTCGGTACTTCGACTAGTAGGAGCTCCGATTCATAAATTTGTTTTATAAATCACTTTCTATTAGAGAATTAATGGTACTCAAGGATAAATATGTAATTAGAGATGTTAACGGATTTCACCTAACTCTAATTATGAATTATTTATGGAGTATTGATCTATATGTAATGACTATATCAAATGAACATTTCAAAGTTTAGAAGTAAATTATATCTATAATTACGAGAGTGCAATTCTAAGTTTATAGTGGAGTAATTTTTGGAATTAATAGAATTAATTAATTAAAGAGTTTTAATTAATTATTAATTTTATTAGAGCTCAGAATTAAAGGTCTATGAGTCTCCGTGCCATCCTTATAATCTTATAAGACACTAAGGGCAAAATGAGGATTTTAGAATTATGAAATTCTAAATAAAACGCTCAAGAATAATTAACTGATAATTAATTATAAATTAAATAATGTGATTATTTAAATTTGAATTTTTAAACACACATGTGGAGGTGTTCACATGGTATACACACCCTATACAGTGTGAATCCCTCTAGGATTCAGTTGCTTGCTCTCTAATTTATCCAATTGACTTATATAATAAGTTGTCCAAATTGAAAACCAAATTAAATTAAGTTTGACTTAAATTGAAATTTGAATTTGAGTCAAAATTAGACTGCCGCATAAAAGTAGAATTTTGCCTTCTTCCATACTTGCTATTTGTGCCTACCATAGGGAGGAATCTCCTTGTGGTGGCCGGCCATATGGGATAAGGGATATAGTAGATTTTGTTTCCAAAATCAATTAGGAGTGGGAGATAATTATCAAGTTTTATCTTGAAAATAAAGTTTAGACTTCTTCTAAGAGTCTGACTACTACTCTATAAATAGGAGATTGCATCTCCGTAGCATAAGTGGCCAAATTTTATAGAATGAGGAACGGAAAGATTTTCTTCTAAATTTCACATCGAGCATCTGTTAGTGTTCGTGGAAAACTTGAGTGTTTTCTTGTTAATCCCGTTTTGTTTCAGGTGTGCCCACACACACGTCTTCGTAGATTCAAAGAATTGACGAGGAAGATTCGGGTATTCTAAACAAACTTGGAGCGAGAAATGTTCGTGGTCAAAGAACTCAAGTTATCGACCTAATCGTTCGCTTGGTAAATAAATTAATTTGATTAAATTATTCGTGTATAAATTACTATAATTTATAGAGTATCTCAAAATGTTGTGAAAATTTTTATTATCATTTTCCGCTAGATACACACTTCCACATTGAAAATCGTTTTCAAAACAAACAGTTCAGTATTATTTACGCAACTTGAAACCCCTAACACTTAGAATACGAGGGTAGTGTTATCCGGTTTATAAAAAGTGTGTAAGACTCTAATTTTTATTAGCGGATTGTTTCTATTATATGTGGAGTCACCGATATAACAGAAAATATATTCAGTTATTAAAGAGCTTGAATAGCTGCAAATTAAGCAAGAGAAAGAAAGGCACTTGTGGAAGACTTACATCACAAATAAACGATAATATGCATGATGGTAACTCATACGTATAGATCTTGTCTCTATTAATAATCACACATTTATGTAATAGCACTCATTAT
>NW_010361159.1:0-1285 GCF_000414095.1 Morus notabilis | reverse complement strand
ATTAATGAAATTCTTAAAATTAATAGATTTTAATAAAATTTCGATAGCAGAACGACATATTTTTCTTATTATTCAAAAATTTAAACCTGTAAAAAAATAGCTTTTAAAAGATTTCAGCACACCATAACTGCAAGATATGTCACCCGAAACAATCATTAAAACTTTTAATTTTAACCTAAATCAAATTATAATCTCAAAATTTCAACAATCTCATTTCAACAATCTCAATACCAAATTTCAACAATCTCAAAATTCATAATCCAAAATTCAATATCTATAATCCAAACTTCAAATTATATACTATTTCTAAAATCTATAAATCAAAATTCAAAATCTAAAATCCATAATACAAAATTCAAACAACAAAAAACTCAAACATTTTAAACTAAAAAATACAAAAAAAAAAAATATGCAAAAACTTACAAAGTTCAAACCCACTAAAACAGGGGTTGAAAATGGTAAGATTAAGGGTGGCAAACGGCGGCGGCAGACTTTGGCGGCGAGGGTAGGGAGTTTATTTTTTAAACTTCTTTTGATGGAAAAACAATTAAAACTTATGATAATGTAGATTTGGTGAGGATTTAGAAGAGAATAGATGGAGATTTTGGAAGTTTGGGGTTGAAAAACTGGGAAAAACCGGGGAGAGGCCGAGCAGAGAGAGAGAGAGATTGGAAAAAATGGAAGAGGAGACTCTGGTCATGGGTATATAGACATAGTTTTTTGTGACAACAAAAAAAAATATTTGCGACGATCTATCATCGCAAATATAACTTATAATACTATTTGCGACGACAACTGTCGTCTAAAATATAACTTATAATACTATTTGCGACGACAACTGTCATCTCAAATATAACTTCATTATTTAATAATTATAACTAAGCTTCTGAAATTATTATTTGCGACGACATATGTTGATGTCGTTGCAAATAATTTGTGGGCAATCGCCCAATTTTCCCGCTGTTTATTTTAGCGATAGAATACAAAATCATTATTTGTGACGACACATATTCATGTCGTTGCAAATAAATTTGAGAACCGCCAAAATGACCCCTTTTTACTCGGGGGACAATGAATAAATGAATTATTTTTTGCGACGACTTATGTCGTCGCATATAGTACATTATTTGCAACGATAAGTCGTCGCAAATAATGTTATTTTGGCGACAAACATTTGCACCACACAACATTTGTCACCAACTACATATTTATGACGACGTGTGAGTTTTTAGCGACGATAATATTTTCCTGTTATACGAAATGTGTTTGTGACGTTATGTCGTCG
>NW_010361158.1:0-5364 GCF_000414095.1 Morus notabilis | reverse complement strand
ACAACGGCGTGGCTCGCCAGGAAAACGGAAGTCCGACGATGGCCGACGCATGGTGGCAGACACCAACCGAACCCAGACTTCTCCGGCGACGATCGGGGCTGAGATTGGTCGAGTTTTGCTCCTCTCAACGGTGGACATACAACAGCGTGGCTCACAAGGAAAATGGAAGTCCGGCAATGGCCGACGCGTGGTGGCGGACACCGACGGACAGTTGCCGGCGTTGATGGCAGACAAGAGAGAGAAGAGAACGGGAAGAAGGAGAAATCTGAGAAAATGAAAAGGAAAAAATGAAAACGACTTGAGAGCTTGTTTAACTTTTTGGGATAAATACAAAACCATTTTCATTTTTCATTTTTGTACGGTTATACTCCAAACTCAATCTTCATAGTATTTTCATTTTTCTATTCTCAAAAAATGTGAAAAACATTTTCAAAACTACTTCCAAACACACTGAAAATTTGACTTGATCAAAAGAAATCCAAATATGGCTTGCTGTAGTGGAAGATAAGGCATCGGAAATTTGAAGTTTAAAGTTGCTGCCATCGAAGATCAAGAGGCTATTTATTCAGATTTGGAGAATCATGTTGTGAGTTGGAGTAACTTTAAATTTTGAATTAAAGCACCTGTCATCTGAATCATGCTGCAGAATCCAAACATGAATAAATTTAGCGTAAGATTTTAATTTGAGAGAAAATCGTGGATATTTTATTTTGAGAAAAATCATAAAAGATTTTCTGGAGAGATTTTTTTGTAGAGTTACTTTAAAAGGAGAATATGTGAACATATTATACAGTTTCATCAAATAAATAAAAGTGCAAGATATTGTTGAGAGTGAATCATGGAGTTTGAGAAGATTCTCAAGAGGCTTTAGTTGTTCTATTTAAAGGTCTCATTTCTACTCACTAAGTGTATGGACTTAATAGAGAAAAATATTCAGGAGATTGTCTGTGAATGTGTGAGCGTATTGAAGTGTTCGCCGTCTTTTGAGAGAAAGATTTGTAGCTTTTGGGAGGAAGCACTTTGCTAGACGAAGAGAGTTCGCCGAGTAGATTGAAGATGAGTGGTGCTCGCTAAACAAGATCACTATAGAGATTGGTCACATCAGCGTCATCATCTAGGAGAGAGTCATTGAGTGAATAAGTTCATCCAGTGTCTTTAATTCTTTGGAACATAGTGATTTGTTTACTGTTTGAACGTGGCCCCGCAGATGTAGGTGTGTACATCGAACTGCGATATCATATTGTGTGTTTCTTTACTTTCTGTTTCTGCATTTTATTCTATCCGAGCAATTGAACTCAATTAATCCTGAACTTAATTAATTAACCAGTGTTCTAGACAGTGTTCTAACACTATCTGTGACACTCGACGTAAAATCAGATCTAACAATGCACTTAGTATATAAAACAAAAAAAAAACATTTTTTCACTAATCACAAAAAAAATACAATAGTTAGACCATCTCCAATGCAAATACTAATGTCAATTATATATTTACCGTCAAAAAGTGTAATATAGTATGTTATTTTTATTTTTACTCAAATGCATAATGTTATTTGAAATGCTAAATTTATTTTTTGCCATTATTATTTAGTTTTGAAAGTTATAAAAGTAAACTTTTACAATAATTACATAAAGGTAAACATTTCAACTAATAGCAATCAAATGTCAAATTTTTCATATGTTATACTGTTAGCGTTTATGCCCTTAGGAATAAATGTAACAATGTTCTTTGAGACATTTTGACTATTAATAAAGATTTATTTATTTCATATATCTATGTATTGTTCCGTTTATGTTCATATTAGTTGAATGTATGATAAGCAAGCTGAAAGTCTGAGACTGTCATTCCAAAATCTTTAGGTCATGCATGTAATGTGAAGAACATGCGAAAGACAAGAATCTAAAGATGATAGTCTAAATCATATGATCCACAATCGAGGGAATAAAGTTTGGCGCTTTATTCATGTTAAGATTGTTATGTTGTCTACTTCCTAACGGAGACGGCTTGTCTTGGGCATCGGAGGTGGGACTTCATTGGTAGAGACATTGATATAGTTTCTAAAGGTAAAATCTATATTGAGTCGGACCAAAGTTGAATTGTTTGAATAAAATAATTCACTTTTGACGAATTATATATTGTCATCTTAATCCTGAGATGGATGATGAACTCGTATGCTTGCCTTGTATCCTTTGATATACTAAAGGGAGACATCCTGACATTATATAAAGGTACACTTATCGGTACATTGGGGGTATGACTATTGTATGCGTAGATTCGTTATTCATAGATAGTTGAATCCATAGCTCCTATAAAGAGTCAATGATATCCTCTTATGCACTATCAGTGGATTGGAAAACACGCACGCTCGGCCATTAGAAGGTAAAACAGACCTTATCCTCAAGTCGAGTATGGATATCCTATGGGGATGATACACTAATATATTGAGTCATGGACTAGAGCTAATCAGAGCTTTGTAAATACGCTATATAAATCGAGAGTGCAGCTCTAGGCTTTTAGTGGAATAGCGCTAGAGTTTTATAATTATGAGACAGACTTGTTAGTTTACAAGTAGCGTTGTGGTTATAGGAGCTTGATTTATATATGTCTATCGGGTCCTTTTGCTAGCTCACATAATTTTCTATAACGATACGGCGTATTTCTTACATATTAGTAACTTGTGTTATTTCCGTAAAAGAGGTTCAAAGTTAATATGAGATCGATTAATTCATGAGTGATTTATCGGGTGAATTAATTGATAAATTAATTCTAGATAAGTTGGTTGAATTATTGTTTTAAGAGTTTTTAATATGAGAATACTATCATATGACTATTTTGATCAGACAACTTCTCGATTAGGTTGCTTGAATCAAAATTGAGGCTCTGTGCAAGTTTCCCGTGTTGAAAAACTAGGAAAACAAGTTTCGTCAGTGCAGACCGGTCGACCGGTTAGTGAAGACATGTCGACCAATGAGTTATAACGTCTCTGTCACCAGTCGACCGGTTGTAACGTAAAATGCATGCTGACACGACAAAATCGACTCTAGATGCAATTAGAACTTTGGGAAACGTAATTATTACGGAAGTATGACTTCCTAAACACTATAAATAGCCTATTAAGTCACTTTATTCATTAGATCACTGGAGAGACTTTTTGGAGGCTATTGACAAAAGATTCCTGAGAGGAAAAATTATTTAATTCTCAAGAACAATTTTTTCTATGGCTCTCTTGTGATTGGAAGGAGATCAAGAATACCAAGAGGAGAATGAACGACATGTGCCCACCCGCACTCTGATCGTGGAAATGAGAATAACAAAGAAGATCTGTTGGTTGAGGCTATTTCAGTTGTTGTTTGGAACGCTTTGATCTGTCAGACGTACAGTTTCCTAAATCTTAAAAGGTATGATTTAGATCTTTAGTATTTATGGTATATAGCATCATGAACATGTTCTTGATTGGCTTTGACTTTGATTTAAATTTTTTTTTTTTTAAAAATTTCGCTGCGCACTCGATGCCATTATTTTCCAACATATACTTGGTAAGAAATTTATTACAAAGTATAGCATATGAAAAATTTGACACAACAATAGGATTGCATTGGAGAGTATTTTTTACACTCAAATGTTAAATTTACAATTGACACACCAATTATAGCATTGCGTTGGAGATGCTTTTAGTAAGGTAATATATCTAGCTTCCTTAGTTTCACTGGATCGGGCTTTAGCTCATTTCCTATTTGAGAATGGGAAAGATATTGGGGCCGTTTGGTAACGTTTTTAAAATGATTTTGTTTTCGATACAAAAGTAAAAATGAAATTGTTTTGATAATCATTCTGGACTGATTCTGAAATTGTGTTTGATTAGTTTTTTAAGAAATTATTTTGAGTATAATAAAAAAATGAAATCGTGTTTGGTTATAATTATTAATTAATATATTATAACATTATTGACAAGTACCAGAAAATGAAAACAGAAAAAGGAAAACAACTTCCAACCATTTTCTAATTCCTTCACAAAAATCATTCTCATGTTTTTGTTTTCAAAACATTTGCTAAATAAACGCGGTATGCAAACCGTTTTCATTTTTGTGCCTCAAAAAACGTGCAAAAACGTTTTAAAAAATAAATAAAAATTAATTCCAAACAACACCCGTTATAATTCAATCAAAATATTATTAGATTTTCTGCTTAAATGACTTGGAATGTACGTATTGAAGACTGTATTCAGTGTAAAAAATGCGTTTAATAGTTTTATTAATAGATTATTTTCAGTGTAAAAAAATCTATTAATGTCTCTCTTTCTCTCTCTCTCTCTCTGCTATAGAGAGAAGAAAATGAAAAACGATTAAAAGTCATTTTTTATTTCTCTTTCATTTTACACTAAATTAAAAAATCGTTTTCATTTTCGTTTTTTATCTTTATTGCGCCAAACGCCGTTTTGAGAACATTTTTATTTTTTTTCCGTAAAAAATGTGAAAAATAAAAACATGATCAATTTCAAACATGACCATGATTTTTTTTAGTCAGAAGAATGTATATATGTTATACCTACAGCTTTGTTGGATGAATATGAATTAATTCATTGAAAAAATAAGAGAAAAGTATACGGTTTCTTTTGGAAAAAAAAAAAAAAACTAGAAATACTAATTGATAAAAGTATCATTTACGTCACTTTATTTAAAAATAAATAATAATTATTTAATTAATATAAAATATAAAATATCACTGACACTTAATTATTTAAAATGAGGTAAATAATTAAAAAAACATATAATAAACCGTACCTTAACTGTACACTAGAATCAAATGATTATATTGGAAAGGAATCAGGATGTCTGAGCCCTTTTATGAAGTTTAGTTGGTGCTTGGTTGTTTGGAAAGGAACCGAAAAAAGATTTTATTTCGTTCTTTAATTTGGATGTTTAATGAACTAAGCTAACTAAAATGCTAGTCGTCATGTTTTTCATTACATTTCATTGATTTTCCTATGTTGTTTCATTCAATATAATTACAATTTAATCTAACGGCTAAAAATTGTACATAATCCATAAAAATAAACATAACACCTAAAATAACCCCGCCACTTTTTTTTTTTTTTTTTTTTTTTTTTTCCCCCCAACAACTTTACCCCCCCCCCCTTTTTTTTTTTTTTTTTTTTTTTTTTTTCCCTCCAACAACCTTTGAAATAAAGCATATTGAAATGGCCACAAGTAAATATGAGCTTACAGTTACAGAAAATAATAAATGGTTGTAACACATTAGAAAACCACTTTGCCAATGTTAGCAAAAATTCCTCTGTGATCAGTTTTTGTTTTATTCCTTATTAATTTGGGGGCGAAACCAAAAAATTAGAATTTAGAAATGGCA
>NW_010361157.1:0-1537 GCF_000414095.1 Morus notabilis | reverse complement strand
TTCATTATAATCTATTAATTAGTAAATAGTTGTTAAATAAAAACTAAATAGTAAATTTATCAATTAATAATTAATATTAAAATATAATTGTCAATATGTAATATACTAATCAATAATAATTAATATTTAATAATTAGTAATTAATCACTATAAAATGAATAATTATAAAAAATTGATCAAGTATATATCAAATAATAGATTATTAAATAAACATTAGTAAATAATTAACTAATTATTTAATTATGTAACTAAAAGTAAATAATTTAAGTAGTAAACAGAATATTAATAAATTATGTATATAATAATTATTTTTCTTAATACACTAATTAATTACTTATAATCTAATAAATATGAGTACATTACTAACATAGTAATTACTTATAATTAATTACTAATTACTATTTTGTAATTATTTAACATATTAATTTATGATATATATAGTTTAATTACTAATGTACTGATTCATAATAATTTATCCATTATTAAGATATTAATTTTTATATTAATTTGTATTAGTGTCCAATTAGGCAGTTTCTAAATGTTACTCTGTTTGTGTTTGCCTTATATTGATCTAGCATATAAACTAATAAATAAAGTACGGAAAAAAAAAACATAAGAATTTATAGTGATTCACCTTGTAATATTTAGATTTTTACTATATAGAGAGAAAATGGTACAAAAGTGCTTGAAAAAGCTTTACAAAAACAATTACAGGGGAGAGAATTTGTTTGCGAAAGAATGAGAAAGAATGGGATGCTTAGGGCATGTATGATGCCTGTGGGACCTTGTGTGGTGCGTCGGTCTGGAAGGCCTTTGTTGAAGAGGCCTTTGGTAAAGTCGTGTGGAAGACAAATAAAAGAGTTAGGTCAACTTCTAAAATTTCCATTCTTCTTCGCGTGCAGTAACCTAGTCGGAGACTGGTGGGTATCCGGATGGTATACTGGCCACATCTTCTTCCTCCAATGTCCGATTTGTGCAAATGAGAAGGCGTTAAGGAATAATTTCAGAATTTTAAAGGTCCAAAATAGAGTTGAAAATTAACGTCATGGAAATGATTTTTTTGTCTAACAAAAAAAATCAAGGAAAGCTTAGAATTTTCCTACGACATTAATTTCATGCATTATAACATGAAGTACAGCATATCATGAACATATATACATTTTTCAAATCATAAAAAATGAACATATATATAACTTCTATAAAATGGCATGAACTTGTTCTCGGTATCTCGAGTCCTCGTCGCGTTCACCTGTAACAAATAACTCGACTTGATATTAAAATTTACTAAATATAACACCATAACATGATTCAAATTAATTCTTAATGTCTATTTCTAAGAAGTTTATCATTTAGAAAAATGGGTGTTACATTAGTGATCATTTTAATTTATTTTAATCCAAATCCATCAATTTAGTTAAACCAAATCCATTATAAAACTTCTTAAAAAAAACTCTACTCAACCATCGGATCGTCAGTTCTCAATGGCTGTGGATGTCTATGTATTCATAAGTTGTTGGCTCTGTTTCGTTCATTTGTT
>NW_010361156.1:0-817 GCF_000414095.1 Morus notabilis | reverse complement strand
TTTGTATTGGGGTCTGTGAGTTGGCAACACTAATTAATCCTTCAATTTCCTCTTGACTATCTGTTGTTATTCTGTTTGTCTTTTAGCTTTGTTTTTATTGCTGTCCCACTCTTAACTGTTCTTGTAATCTCTTGACTTGATATCTAAGCTTTTTTATCTCATCTTGATATCCTTAATCTAATCCTATTTGGGTCAAGATTTCATTTTTAATTTTTTCTCTTTCTATCTGGAATTCATAATGCATTTTTTCTATTTGAAATTTTAATTTTTGGTTTTCTAGTTTGACCTGTTCTACTTCTTTTTGTTGTCGCTGGTAATCAAGGTTTGGCTTTTCTATCACTAGGCTTTGAGTTTTATGTGGAGGGTTTATTCCTAGTTGACTTGGACATTTAAAACGATATTCATGATTACATATAGTACATTGTCCTCTATTTCCAAATCCTGGATAGTACTTGCACTTTGAACAAGGAATTTCTAATCTTCCTTTGTTAAATTCTATTTTATGTTCTAAATCCTGGCACTCTTTTATTATTATAGGAAAATAGCTTTTGTGTTGACTATAATTATATGTTAAGTTTACTTATTATTTGGCTTAAAAGATCATTAGGGTCTTTGATTTCACTATCATCTTCTAATTCAAAATCAATTTCTTCTTCTGAATAAATACTATAAATTTCAGAGTCTGAACTTGAAGTGTGTTCTACAGGTAAAATATATTCATCTTGAATTACTTCTTCTATCACTCTAACCGATTCGTTTCTCCCATCAATTTTTTGGACACTGAGGTGCAAAATGATTAGGGTCTCAACACGTATAG
>NW_010361155.1:1209-1563 GCF_000414095.1 Morus notabilis | reverse complement strand
TGGCTCTGGGTTCAGGGTTCAGGGTTCATGGTTCATGGTTAAGGGTTCAAGGTTTAGGGTTTGGGGTTTAGGGTTTGGGGGTTTGGAGTTTGGGGTTTACGGTTCACGGTTCAGGGTTCAGGGTTCAGGGTTCTGGGATCAGGGTTCAGGGTTTATGGTTTGGGGTTTGGGGTTTACGGTTCACGGTTTTGGGTTCATGCTTCAGGGTTCAGGGTTCAGGGCTCAAGGCTCAGCGCTTAGCGCTCAGGGCTCAGGGTTTGCGGTTTAGGGGGTTCATGTGGTTTAGGGTTTAGGGTTCAGGGTTCGGGGTTCGGGGTTCAGGGTTCAGGGTTTAGGGTTTAGGGTTTAGGGCTT
>NW_010361155.1:0-616 GCF_000414095.1 Morus notabilis | reverse complement strand
AGGGTTCAGGGTTCAGGGTTCAGGGTTCAGGGTTCAGGGTTCAGGGTTCAGGGTTCAGGGTTCAGGGTTCAGGGTTCAGGGTTCAGGGTTCAGGGTTCAGGGTTCAAGGTTTAGCGTTCACGGTTCAGGGTTCAGGGCTCATGACAAACGGCCCAGGGTTCAGGGCTAAGGGCTCAGGGTTCAGGTTTCAGGGTTCAAGGTTCATGGTTCATGGTTCAGGGTTCAGGCTTCATGGTTCAGTGCTCAGGGTTCAGGGTTCAGGGTTTGGGGTTTGGGGTTCAGGGTTCGGGGTTCAGGGTTCGACGTACGGGGTTCAGAGTTCTTGGTTCACGATTCAGGGTTCACGGTTCGGGGTTCACGGTTCGGGGTTCACGGTTCAGGGTTCAGGGTTCCGGGTTCCGGGTTCAGGGTTCAAGGTTCAGGGCTCAGGGTTCAAGGTTCAGGGTTTAGGGTCCAGGGTTCAGCGTTCAGTGTTCAGGGTTCAGGGTTGGGGGTTAGGGGGTTAAGGGGTTTAGGGTGTTTAGGGTTTAGGGTTTAGGGTCGGGGGTGAGGGTTCGGGGTTTGGGTTTCGGGGTTCGGGGTTCAGGGTTTAGGGTTTAGGGTTTGGGGTTCGGGG
>NW_010361154.1:0-964 GCF_000414095.1 Morus notabilis | reverse complement strand
CCGTTTTGATTATATTAGAATTTTTCATTATAAATAATAATTTTTAATTAAATATCTTGATTCTCTTCTGAATTTTTTAATAACTGCTCGTTTTATCTTTATACTGTATATATAAATTATTTTAAGGTAAATATAGTGACACTCCATGTTTTTTCTTTTTGAAATAATAGAGACTCTATTCACTATAAAAAAATTATGCCAACGTCCTTTGATCTTAACTATATTAACTCTAAATATGAAATTAAGAGTTTGTTTGGTAGGAAATAAAAGTAGAAGGAAGGAAGAAGGTGAAGAGATTTTGAGAGAGAAAATGGAAATATAGGTTGTTTGGTAGGAGAGAAAAGAGAAAGGAAGAGAAAATAGAGTGAAAAATAATATATGTGGGTCCCATCATTTTTTTTATTTTCACAAGTGGGCAGAAAATAGAGTAAAAAATGGAGACAACTAATTAAAGTGAGCAAAGTTACTAAACTACCCTTTTCTCCATCAATATTCAAACAAAAAATTTAAGGGTATAAAAGTAATTTACGAGTAAAAATTTTTCTTTCCTCTCAATTTAAACAAGTGAAGGTAAACTCATTTTCTTTCCATCTTCTCATACCAAACAACATAAAAGAAAATCAATTTTTTTTCCATCATTATTATTTTTCATCACTTTTATATTTACTTTCTATCATATTTTCTTTTCTTCTTACCAAACATAGCATAATTTAGAGTTTAATAAAAGGAAAAACCTAAAGAGCACCTTGCCACCGCCTCTCCACTACGCCCTTTTTAAGATATTATACTTTTATTATTTTTTCTTCTTCTTCTTAATGAGATATTGAAAAGACAATATAGAAATTGAGTTCAACTAAAATATGAAAATTTGACTTTTTTTTTCTACTTTTTTTTTTCTCTCGGAAGCTGCCGACAAAAAAAAAATACTAATAAATTCCATTCATGCTAAAAAGAGACCTAACTA
>NW_010361153.1:0-271 GCF_000414095.1 Morus notabilis | reverse complement strand
GGGTTCACGGTTCACGGTTCAGGGTTTAGGGTTCAGGGTTCAGGGTTCACGGTTCATGGTTCACGGTTCACGGTTTATGGTTCAGGGTTCAGGGTTCAGGGCTCAGGGTTTAGGATTCAGGGTTCTGGGTTCAGGGTTGGGGGTTTAGGTGGTTTAGGGTTTAGGGTTCAGGGTTCGGGGTTCGGTGTTCGGTGTTCGGGGTTTAGGGTTCGGGGTTCGGGGTTCGGGTTTAGGGTTTGGGGTTTGGGGTTTGGGGTTTGGGGTTTGGGGT
>NW_010361152.1:0-899 GCF_000414095.1 Morus notabilis | reverse complement strand
GGGCGTATTGAAAAGAGTCATTTTTTAGCGTGGGCCAATAGTATCCTTGCCGCAAAACCTTTAGGGCCAAAGATTGCCCCCTAGTGTGGTTACCGCAGATCCCTTCATGGATTTCGTGAAGGACCTTTTGTGCTTCGGTCTCATCCAAGCACCGCTGTAGAGGTGAGTAGCCTCCTCATCGGTAGAGCAAGCCGTCATACAATAAGTACCTAGTAGCTCTATACCTGATCCGTCTGGCTTCGTCCTTATCGTTTGGCAATTGTGCATCCATTAGGTATTGGATGAGGGGAGTCATCCAACTTTCACCTACTCGGACAATTAATGCCTTAACCTTTTCTTCTATAGTTGGTCGCTCCAATTCCTCGATGGGAACGACCCCTAGTGTGTTGGATTCTCTAGAAGATGCTAGCTTTACCAGAGCGTCGGCGTTTGCATTTTCGGTTCGTGGTATCTGGAGTATCTCGTAATTTTTGAACTTAACGAGTTCTTCTTTGACCTTTCTTAAATACGCTCTCATCTTCTCATCGCGCGCTTGGTATTCTTCCTTTACTTGCGCGACAACCAATTGAGAATCGCTGAAGACGCTGAGTCTTTCGATCTTTAGGTGGCTGGCTAACCACAGTTCGGCAAAGTGCTTCATATATTCCGCCTCGTTGTTTGATGCCTTGAATTTAAATCGGACCGCCGAGGTAATTTTGTGGCCTTCGGGGCTGATTAACAGGACGCCAGCTCCTGACCTGTTTTCACTTGACGCCCCATCCACGTAGAGCTTCCATTCTATAAGCTCGACTTCTCCAGATGCGGCGGGAGCTGGCCTATGAGAGAACTCAGCCAAGAAATCGGCGAGCGATTGGCCCTTGATCGCAGTTCTTGGCACGTATTTTATGTCGAACTGGCTT
>NW_010361151.1:0-1872 GCF_000414095.1 Morus notabilis | reverse complement strand
AATAATGACTGGAATGGTAAAACGGTAATTTAATATACCATTCAAGTCAATGATATTTACGAAGGATATTAGTGCATTTATTTTGTGGACCGTGTGATAAATTGTATTAACACCATCAGAAAAATAGCGCATATGAATCAAGAGATTAGTCGGCATCGAACCTTTAGTTGAGTCGTACGATGTCAGAATTAAATACGTCGATAACTTATCGGGATGAATTAGTCGAGTATTGTAATTCCATAGCTTTGTTCATATGGGTCCATTCGGTCTCAAGGCTAGCTCTAATAAGTGGGAAAATTGAAACTGATATTTTGTAATTGTGTTTAATAAATTCATTATGTTATTTTTCATTTATTTGATAATTGAAAAATAAAAGGAATGAATTTGAATTTTGAAATTAATGGTGATTAATTTAAAATTCAAAATAGAATTTGAACATGATTTGATTTGGCAATAAAAGGGGAAGGAAAAATTTGGAAATCCCTAAGGCAAGAGGGAATTCAGATTTTCATTAAAAAGAGGAAGGAAAATTTGAAAATCCCATCTACGGTTTGATTTTTTGAATTTCCTCTTATAAAAAGATATTCTTGGAAACCCTAGTTGTGGCTAAGAAGGAAAAAATATCTCACTCTCATTCTCTCCCAAGGGTGGCCGGATTTTGTAACAAAATTAGAAGGAAAATTGTTTCCTTAGGTTTTTAAAAAAGAGCCCACTCTCTCATCCCAAAACACTTAGAGTCATAGTCTTGAATCAACGAGTGGTTTGTGATGTGATCGTGTTCATAAATCAACGGTCTTGTTTCACGGCAATTCTCCATCTCGGAACGTGAGATAGTGAGACAAGATCATTGCGGCCATATTTGACCCGATCGTCTTAAAGGTATGATTGTCATTTTATTCCTTTATCAATAAACATATATCATGCATGTATCTCTCGTTGTGGTTTACGTTTAATTTGGAATTAAAAGGCATGTGAAAATTTTTGACATTTCCGCCTACAAGTTTGTTGTTGTTCAAATGATTTTTTCACTTAAAAATCACAACTTGATCCTACACGTGGTTCAGGGTTCGGGGTTCAGGGTTCGGGGTTCAGGGTTTGGGGTTCAGGGTTTGGGGTTCAGGTTTTGGGGTTTGGGGTTTGGGGTTTGGCGTTAAGGGTTTGGGGTTTGGGGTTAAGGGTTTGGGGTTTGGGGTACACGATTCAAGGTTCAGGGTTACGGGCTCAGGGTTTAGGTCTCAGGGCTTAGGGCTCAGGGTTTAGGGTTAAGGGTTTGAGGTTCGGGGTTCAGGGTTCGGGGTTCAGGGTTCGGCGTTCGGGGTTCGGTTGTCGGGGTTTGGTACGGGGTTCACGGTTCACGCTTCAGTGTTCAGGGATCGGGGTTCAGGGTTCAGGGTTCACGGTTTTGGGCTCAGGGTTCAGGGTTCAGGGTTGGGGGTTTAAGTTTCAGGGTTGGGGGTTTAGGGGGTTTGGAGTTTAGGGTTCAGGGTTCGGGGTTCGGGGTTTGGGGTTCAAGTTTCGGGGGTCAGGGTTCGGGGTTCAGGGTTCAAGGTTCAGGGTTCAGGGTTCAGCGCTCGGGTCTCGGGGCTCAGGTTCAGGGTTCAGGGTTTAGGGTTCAGGGTTCAGGGTTCAGGGTTGGGGGTTTAGGTGTTAAGGGGTTTACGGCGTTTAGGGCTCGGGTTTCGGTGTGCGGGGTTCGGGGTTCAGGGTTCTGGGTTCAGGGTTCTAGGCTCGGGGTTCGGGGTTCACGGTTCAGGGTTCAGGGTTCAAGGTTCAAGGTTCAGGGTTCAGGGTTCAAGGTTCAGGGTTTAGGGTTTAGGGTTAACGGTTCAGGGCTCAGGGCTCAGGGTTCAGGGCTAAGGGCTCAGGGTTCAG
>NW_010361150.1:0-1132 GCF_000414095.1 Morus notabilis | reverse complement strand
TTTTTTTTTATGACTTAATGGGACATCTAAACTTAAAATATCAACCTAAATATAGTTAAAATGATGATTTAAAATGATGATATTTTATTTTGTAAAGATATTTTGATAAACTATTTTGAAAAATAGTAGAAAATAGGCCAATATGAAAAGTTTAAGAAAGTATATAGGCCAATTTTTAGTTATAGAAATTAATAAGCCATAATTTGTCAAGTTATGGTTCATAACCAGATAAGTTATAGACAAACTTATCAAGTTATGGTTCATAGCTAGACAAGTTATGGACAATTATGGACAATAACTTGTCAAGTTATGGTTCATAACCAGACAAGTTATGGACAAAAACAATAATTTTGCATATTTATTAACTTATGTAAACTATTAGCCTATTAATTTTAATTCATCTCAAATCTTACCCTATTTTTCTCTTTCTCCCAACTATTTTTTGATACGTGTAAGTGTTTCAGAAGTAGACTGAGAACAAGCTAAAAAATGAACAAAAAAGCAACTTGAGATTGGTCCAACGCTAAAGGATCTAATGTGCGTCTAGCATTGCTATTGCCATGCTATGACGCATGAATTAATACTTAATTAAAGTAAAAGGATTATGCATTAGAAAGTTTCTTTGTAGCTGCAACCTTATTTTATATATTCCTTTCAATCCTTTGTTACATTCCAGCATCTATTATGCTAGGTTATATTTGTCTTCATTTGGCCCCCTTAAGAAAAAAAAAAAAAAGGAATAATCTGAGTAAAATGGTTAAATATTATTACGGCTCCAATGTTTACAATGTACAGAAAAGGAAAGATGGCGAAATACTAGAAAATCCTAGGAATCAATTAAAAGAATATGTTGAGAGGTAAGAATTGTACAATCTCATGGATAAGAATAGAGGACAACAGAAAATATAAGATAATTCCTCATCGGCAACAGTTGTAATCACGAGAGCAAAAGACCGTTGGAATTTGGAACCAAAACGGCAGGTCGCATAGAGGATTGCTCTAAACGACATTTCTTACAAAGAAAAAAGAAATTATATTTCTAATTAGTATGAAAAGGCAATACAAGCACCGGTCCATAGACATATAATCTCTTATTACCCCCACAAACTTACGCATAACAAAAAATCCACCA
>NW_010361149.1:0-818 GCF_000414095.1 Morus notabilis | reverse complement strand
AGAAAATCACAAAAAATAGAATATTCATAAAAAAATGACATGTCCTTTTGTCAAAACTCAATGTAGTTTTGTGGGTTGTTTTTGTCAAAAAGACATGTTGTTTTGTAGGTGAAACTTTGTGGTTTTGTGGAAAATGACGTCATTTCGCGACATATAAAAAAAAGACATGTCGTTTCGTGCCTGAAAGTTTTTTGTTATTTTTGACAAAACGACGTCGTTTTGAATCATCGGTAAAAAATATCATGTCATTTTGTGGTTGAAAGATTCTTGTCTGTTTCACAAAATGACATGTCGTTTTGACAAAAAGGGGAAAATTTTCACAAACTATAAGACATATTGTTATTAGATGCATCAAAACGACATGTTTTTTCATGATAAAAAAAATCCACAAACGACATGTCATTTTATTTGTGAATGTTTTTTTTTGTCATTTTGTCTCTTTTTTGTAGGCACAATGATCGTGTCCTTAAAATTTTATGAAGTCCTTTTTATTATATTTTATTTTATTTTTCAAACGTAAAAAATATAGAATATCACAAAAAATAGAATATTAATGAAAAAATGACATGTCCTTTTGTCAAAACTCAATGTAGTTTTGTGGGTTGTTTTTGTCAAAAAGACATGTTGTTTTGTAGGTGAAACTTTGTGGTTTTGTGGAAAATGACGTCATTTGTCGTCATATCAAGAAAAAGACATGTCGTTCCGTGCCTGAAAGTTTTGTGTTATTTTTGACAAAACGACGTCGTTTTGAAACATCGGTAAAAAATATCATGTCATTTTGTTGTTGAAAGATTCTTGTCTTTTTCACAAAATGACAT
>NW_010361148.1:524-954 GCF_000414095.1 Morus notabilis | reverse complement strand
CCGTGGGTCCCAGCTCGCCTGCCTTCCCCACTCCATCTCGCGCGCGTCCAACTCTCCCGTATTGGTCCCGCACCTGCGCTGCCAGCCTGCTCCTTCCCTCTGCGCTCGCCAGTTGTCCGAGCGGGTCCCAGCTGTCTCCAACGGCTAGCTCCTTTCCTGCACTCCGCGCGTGCCACGTGGCAGGCTGACTCCTTTTCCTCCAATCAAGCTTCGACACGTGTTCCCTTTGAGATGAATCCGAATTCCTTTCCCAAAAATCAGAGCAAATTACCAGATTTCTTCTCCAAATCAAATATGTGATTTCTCCTAATTTATATGTAATTTTATTTTGTTTCCTTTTCTTTTGTAATTTTCTAGTTTTACAATTTATTTCCTTATTTGATAGGCAACCTCTGAACACTATAAATAGAGGGGTTGGCCTAAGGTTTAA
>NW_010361148.1:0-502 GCF_000414095.1 Morus notabilis | reverse complement strand
TGTCGTCTTGCTGTCAGTCTCATATTTTCTCTTTAGAACTTGTGAGAATGTTTTGCAAGATAGGCTAGAGTTTTCTTGGTGAGGTTAGAGATGAACTTCTGTTGAGTGACCCAATTCGGGGTTTTGATTCCTTGTGCTGTAAAGTTCAACATCTGAATGAATTAAATCTCATCTATTTTTCTATTACTTTTCAAAATATTGTGTGCCAATTTTTATATAAGTTCAGTGACGCTTTTCTTATGTAATTCTGTCATGCAATGTTTTGTTATTCAAATTATTTTGCAAATTGTCTTTTACAGCAATATTGTCATAATGATATATTGTCGATTTTAGATAACTTGTAATAATAATATTTCTGGAGTCAACATAGAGATTTAATCTATTCAGTTCTTTTATTTTGTGAATCAAAACTGAAATTGGTGAACGCAGCATTAGGGATTCTCGACACCTTATCGTTTTCTTCAACACAAATATTTTCTCCTTTTTATTTTATTTGCAACAA
>NW_010361147.1:0-1258 GCF_000414095.1 Morus notabilis | reverse complement strand
TCCACAAATCATATAGCACATGAACCAATAAAGGAATTTTTTGTTTTGGAAAAAAAAATAATAATAAAAATAAAAAGAGAGAGAGAGAGCAAGAGCAAACCTGCAGACAAGTAAATAGGAACCTTCAGATTCATCCGTTCCCAGTAATCTTCCAATAGGATGCAAAGTTCCTAGGTGATGACGGAAGATATTGTCAAAACGGAACAAAGATTCTTCAGTAACGGTTAATACATTCAGATCAAAATAATGGTTAACACATAACAAAGATAAGCCTACAAGGGATTCCAATCACCATACTGTGACTGATTGCATAAAAAAGAAACCTTCTGATGCAGCAAAAAGAAGCGTAAAAGTTATCAATAACCAAGCAATGACCGTATTAATTTAGCAAGACAGTGAGGAATGTGTAACAGATAATAGATAGATTAGGAAATAGTAAAAAACTGAAGTCGGACAGAAGTTGGTTTGAGTTGAGCCATCATTTTATTGTAGAGTAAGTCCAGAGTATTTAGGTTGTATTGACACCACGTGACACAAATATCTAGTATGCTAAAACTTAAAGAAAGAATATGCCGTTAGCGACTCCAAAAGTCCACTTTCATGGTGTATTTCATGTTTCAACGCTTCTACCCAAACTATATGTGCCTCATTTTTCTATTGCTGGTTAGAAATCTAAGAGAGACGAATATTCCTGTTAAATGGGAAATATGGAGGAAAACATACGAGCTGCAACTATGTAGAAAAAGTAAATACAAACAAGAATTTTGACGAAAACATTACACATGAAAGTCATATTAATGAACTTGGAGGCTTCAAACTGCATAAAGGTTTTTGTTAACGAACAACATTGAGCAATTGATCACAGGACTTAAGAAAACCTTTTCTGCCATTGAAAACGTAGTAGGAGAAAAGGATAAAAGCTTGTCGTAGGCAAAATTTCAAAACCAAAGTCATAGGATTTATCATAGGAAAAAAAAGTCATAGAATCTACATATGATGTTAATAATAATATAATGAAAAACTCAGGATCACAAAACTAAGTGATATTTGAAGGCTATCTCAATGACATTACCTGAGCTCTTCCTAGAGCAAATGTAGGTATAAGCACTTTTCCTCCACCAGAGACACATTTGTGAACCTATTTAGATTTAGTTCAAAAATTCATTCCAAAAATACTCAGAGATCAAGTCAAGATGGAGGATAAACTCAGACATCTAGGCAAAAGAAAAAATAAATATTGAATCTATAAGCAGGAACG
>NW_010361146.1:984-1117 GCF_000414095.1 Morus notabilis | reverse complement strand
CAAATGCGCCTGCCTGGGCCGCTTTTAGCATGTTATCAAAGGTGACTGCTTGGGCCACTTTTAGCTTGTGATCATAGGCGGCTTCCTATGTTATCGAAAGCGGCTGGCTGGGGCACCTTTTTCGCGTTATCAA
>NW_010361146.1:0-841 GCF_000414095.1 Morus notabilis | reverse complement strand
CCTGGGCCTCTTTTAGCGTGTTAGCAATGGCGGCTGCCTGGGCCACTTATAGCTTGTTATCAAAGGCGGCTGCCAGGCCCACTTTTAGCGTGATATGAAAGGCGGCTGTCTGGGGCCCTTTTTGCGCGTTATCCAAGGCGGTTGCCGGGCCACTTTTAACATGTTATCAAAGGCGGCTACTTGGGCAACTTTTAGCGCATTATCAAAGGCGGTTGCCAGGGTCACTTTTAGCATGTTATGAAAGGCGACTGCCTGGGCCACTTTTAGCGTGTTATGAAAGGCGGCTGCCTGGGCCACTTTTCACTTGCTATCAAAGGTGGCTGCCAGAGCCACTTTTAGCGTGATATGAAAGGCGGCTGCCTGGGCCACTTTTAGCGTCTTATCAAAGGCGGCTTCCTGGGCCACTTTTAGCGTGTTACAAAAGGTGCTTGCCTGGGCCACTTTTAGCATGTTATCACAAGCGGCTGCCTGTGCCAGTTTTAGCTTGTTATCAAAGGTGACTGTCTGGGCCACTTTTAACGTGTTATCAAAGGTGGATGATTGGGCCACTTTTAGTGTGTTATCAAAGCCAGCTGCCTGGGCCACTTTTAGCGTGTTATCAATTGCGGCTGCCTGGGCCACTATTAGATTGTTATCAAAGGCGGCTGCCAGGGCCACTTTTAGCGTGATATGAAAGGCGGCTGCCTGGGCCACTTTTAGCGTGTTATCAAAGGTGGTTGCCGGGCCACTTTTAACATGTTATCAAAGGCGGCTTCTTGGGCTACTTTTAGCGCATTATCAACGGTGGCTGCTAGGGCCACTTTTAGCGTGTTATGAAAGGCGGCTGCCCGGGCCACTTTTC
>NW_010361145.1:629-849 GCF_000414095.1 Morus notabilis | reverse complement strand
GTGAAACTTTTGGTGTCGTAACGGGGCCCATCAGTCGTTAGATCAAAGCACCGGTCACGCCCTACAACCGGCAAGGGAACGGCAAGAACTGTTGGCATCGTAACGGGGCCATCAACCGTTATATCGAAGCTCTCTTCGCGTTCTACCGTCGCCAGGGGAACGGTGACAACTTTTGGTGTCGTAACGGGGCCCCTCAGCCGTTAGATCGAAGCTCTCTTCG
>NW_010361145.1:0-177 GCF_000414095.1 Morus notabilis | reverse complement strand
TCCTCTTCGTGATCTACAACTGCCACGGAAGGCGAAACTTTTGGTGTTGTAACGGGACCCATCAGCCATTAGATCGACTCTCTCATCACGATCTACGAATGGCACGGGAGCGGTGAAATATTTTGGTATCGTAACGAGGCCAACAATCCGTCAGATCAAAGCTCTCTTCCCCCTCTA
>NW_010361144.1:0-6250 GCF_000414095.1 Morus notabilis | reverse complement strand
GGGGATTGTAGTCCAAACAAAAGCATTCACCACGGTTTTCTGGTCATGTGGATTTATGATTCACTTCATACATTGAACAAGTTGATTTTGAGCAAAACAAAAAAAGTTTGGCTCCGCATGAAAATTAGTTCACAAATCACTCCCTCAATGGAACCCACTCTTAAAATAATAATAATAATAATAATAAATTGAGTCTCTTACTTTATATAAAGCTGTTAGCTACATGAGCGTAACATACTCATATTCAATACTTATTGTCTTAACCCACATATAACTCTTAATATTGCGTCTCTCAGCTTCATATACTCACAAACACTCGAAAATGACACAAATGTGGCTTCTTTGGTGGCCAAGGAACACATCTTCCGCTGCCAAACGACATATGATGACGATATTTTGTTCATATACATATTTCATAGAGAAGATCATCAAATTTTTAGTTTGATTTTCCCTTTCTAATTCCTTGAAAAAAAAAATCAGAAAGCTGATTATTATTGAGGAACTGATGGCTACTAATTAACAATATAATCCACCGAGTGCCAATATGGTTTTATCTACTTGAAGTCTTAAATACTTCTTCATGTTCTTTTTTAGTACTATCTTTTGGGGTGGGGTTATAATTGCAAAGTTGTGTTAAAGAGTATTGTCAAAGTTGTGTTCAAGCAAGCCAAGGGCTAGCAGGGCAGAGGAGTACGACAAATTTTCCTCGTTTTAAGAAAATCAAATCCAACTGCCTTCCACATTGACATTTGTAAGCTTTCATAGATTTAAACTACAATTTAAACTTTTTACTATAGTGTTTTCTCTTACAAAAATTTAAATTTATGCTCAAACCTATAAACCAAACTATCCATAATAAAATTAAAAGCCTGAAAGTTTATTAAACCTCCATCTTCCTCTAACTGGACAATGATACATAGGATAAAAGTCAGTTAAATACTCGGTAATTGAACTCCGCCAGGAACAGTTTTACATAGCAAAATCTAGTGACAAAAAAAAATCGTGTTTTTGGGGGAAAAAGCGCGAACAACTATTGAATTTTATCTCAAATAAGAACAATCATAGTAGAGCTTTCGAGAACTGCAATCTCAACTATTAAATAGACACACACAGGTTCAGCAAATATTGGCTATGAAAGTATACTTAAAACAGATGGGAACTTGGGAACTGGTGTTGGCCAAAAAGGATGCACTAGCGGAAAAACCACGTAAAATTTCTTCGCCTCAACAGGAAAGTCACCGATTTTCCTACTCCTAGATGTGATTAAGTTAAGCTCATAAACGTGATTCTTACAGCATAAGAAAACAACGTCACCATCACTTGGGTGGAAACCCACCACACGAAATTGTTCATCATCACTTTCATGTATACCAATCATATCATAACTCCTATTACGTATATAGTGCTTCAAATACCACGTATCAGCATTGTTATCATAATTCCTGAGTTCCCAAACTAGCAAAGTAAATGAACACTTTGCCATACGGGGACCTGAATAGGAGATCAACAGCCGCCCCTGGCACGCACCAAAGCATATCTCCTTCTGCAAGAAACAAATGCGTGGAAGTTCAGCCGGTAGATCAATGTAAAAACACGATTTTGATCCAGTAGTATGATCGAACGGATCAAATGCAATAATTCCTTTAATAAGTTTCACTCCCTCTATCCAGTGTAGCTTCCCATTGGCAAACACAACATGTTTCATATTCCAGCTTCCCAAATTAGAAAGCAGCGGCCGGGGAGATGAGACAACATACATGTTCCATTTTCCACTCTCGGAAGAAAAGACGGTTATGATGAATCTATTGCTACTGGAGAGAATAGCAATAAGAACTACTCTGTAATTGTAGCACTGCTCGTTGGTTGTGCTTTGCCATGCTAATCCGAACCTTCTATACTGGGGGCATCTAGGGGCATTTCTTGGAAGAGCATCAGAGGGTTCAGGAGGGTTTGGAAGTGCAACAAACTTTCGGGTAAGCGGATTACATATGCAGTAGTGACTCCGGGCACGCATAGAAACTAACAATAGGTCATTGTAACACGCCCTCACACCAAATGGAGTACTAGGAAGGAAACTTAGATAATTAGAAGAAGAAAGCGATGGCAGTCGTCGTTGATGGAGGATCTCAGATTTCTCAGAAAATACTGGAAATTTTTGATAAATAAAAAATTTAATCAACAAGGTATAGGGCATGGAGGCAGCAGAATTGAGCGAATGTTGGCGTTGAACGAAGCTGGAAATGAAGCAACTATCAGAGATGAGAAAATTCCAGAGCTTTGAAACAGCAAGGCATTTGATTGCAGATTGGCAGTCAGGAAGTAGAAGGAATATATGCAGCAGCAAATCCCGTCCCAAATTGGACAGAGTGGTCGAAGGCTTTTCAATCTGAGTTGATTTTCTTTTCCTCCTACATGGCACCAAAGAAAAGTTCTGATTTTGACCATTGTCATCGCCATTCACTTGGGAAGTCTGCAAACGTCCAGAATAAATTCAACTGCTTCTTTATTAATATGTAAATGCGTGTGTGTGCGTGCGTGTATGCATGTATATGAAAAAATACATAACCGAAACCAAGCAAACAGGGAAACCAACCTTGTGATTCTGACAAAAAGCAAATCCTCCACCACTATTTTTCTCCCCCATTTTAATGAGACGAGATGTGCTTGCAAAGAGCTGCGTCAAAATAAGGGGAGAAAAATCATAATAACTTAGAACCCCAAAACCATTATACCGTGAACAGACGAAAATCAATTTTATTTTTCTTATGGGAGAAAATAAATTCAATGTCAAAGCCTTTTCTATTTAGAGAGAGAGAGAGAGAGAGAGAGAGAGAGAGAGAGAGAGAAAACCAAAAACATAAGCTTTTGGCCGGCTAACCGATGACGCCGACCAAGCTCATCAAAAACTGAACTTAATTAAGCGACAGCACTATAACCATCACAGTTAGCGAATAGGCTAAGAACATGCCTCTTTCTCCGCCGTAAATTAAAAAAATAATTCTACAATATAACAAATTGGGTTTACTTACTTGTTTTCTGATCTCTTTTCAGCTTTCTCCCCAGCCAAACACAGCAACAAGTGAATTACGAACAATAAAAACCAAGAATAAATAACACGATGTCAAAATATTAATACCCTAGAACTTTATTTCAAAGATAAAACCCAAAAATACATAATACCCAAGATCGGCGCTGAGAAAACTCACCGCCCTTCGGAGCAGCGACGTGAGAGGAGCGGCTAAGGCCAACGTGCGAGCGCGAAGAGGAAGGAGCTGCGAGCGCCGAGCGCGAGGAGGGATGAGCTGCGGCCTGTGAGCGACGAGGGCGAAGTGAAGAGACGGCAGAGATGCGAGGGTGAGGGGCGGCAGCTGAACAGGCGTGCGACGTGAAGAGAGGGTGCAAGGGGTGAGTGTGAGACTGAGCGAGTGAACGAGACTTTTTTGAGTTAGTAATTTAAATGTAGGGCTGGTTCTTTGAGTCCATTTAATTTAAATTTTTAATTCGAATTTAGATGTAATTTTATATGAGAGTTTTTTATTATAATAAAAAAGTTAGATGTGATTATTTGTGAGAATTTTTTACTGTAATAAAACTCAAATTCTAAACTCGAATCAGCGAAATAAACGGGACCTTAGAGTTTAACTTGAGTATAATTCTTAAGTTGAATTTGAATTATAACTTAAGTTGAACTTGTAACTTGAGTTTGTGTTTGGTTGTTTACATTTGAGTTATGGTTTAAGATAAGAATCTTTTTGAGTTTGTGTTTGAGTAAGTCAAAACTTGAATTTGTATTTAGAAAATATTTTAATAAAAACTCAATGCTGATGAAAAATTTTAATAGGGTATATGGGTCGGATTTTATTCGTCTTTTCGTTATCAACGCATAAAAAAAATCATCTCAATCAGAATTAAAACGAAAAAGTTATAGCATTTTTAAAAATAGAAAAAATAATGTTCATTAATTTGAGTTTGAGTTTCTGAACTCGAGTTGAAGGGGAAACTTGAACTCGAGTTTTAGTCCTAAACTCGAGTTTGAACTCGAGTTTAAACTTAAAAGAATATGAACTCGAATAAAGTTGTAACTCGAGTTGTCTTTTTTTGAGTTTTTCACTCAAAAAGACAAGCCCGTAGATTTTGAGTTGAGTTTGAGTTATAACTTGAGTTGGAATTGTAATTTAAGTTTGTGTTTGTTTGTGTAAATTTGAGTTATGGTTTGAGATAAGAATCTTTTTGAGTTTGTGTTTGAATGAGTCAAAATTTAAATTTATATTTAGATAGTATTTTAATAAAAACTCAATATTGATGGAAATTTTTAATAGGGTATATGAGTGAAATTTTATTCGTCTTTTCATTGTCAACGCATAGAAAAAAAATCATCTCAATGAGAATTAAAACGAAAAAGTTATAGCATTTTTAATAATAAAAAAATATTGTTCATTAATTTGAGTTTGAGTTTCTGAACTCGAGTTGAAGAGAAAACTTAAACACGAGTTTTAGTCTCAAACTCAAGTTCAAACTCGAGTTTAAACTTAAAAGAACATGAATTCAAATAAAATTGTAACTCAAGTTATCTTTTTTTAAATTTTTCACTCAAAAATGAGATGCCAGAACAGCCCCTTAGTTTATATTAATAATGTGTGTGTTATGTTTTAATTCTTGTATTATTATTAAAAGAATATAATATATGAATGTAAAATCTCAAAAAGGAACCAAAACGTAAAAGTTTTAAAATTTTGACTTTGATGAGACTCTTTAAAGAAATTTATCGATAAAATATTGTGTTTTGATCGTTAAATTTTTTTTAACGGTCAGATATGTATAGAATAATTTTGAGTAATGCGCAATAAACTTCTAATACAAATCTACGTACATCTAACCGTTAAAAGTTTAATATCATGATCAAAATATAGTATTCTACTAGTGGATTGTTTTAAGAAATCTCACCATAATAGAGTCTCTAGTAAGTTTCATGGCAAGAAGTCAAACAAGGCTAAAAACGAAAAAAAAAAAAAAGACTAAAAGGAAGAAATAAATATATTTTAGATCAGAATGGATCAAAACAAAAAAAAAAAATAAAGTTTCATAGTAAAAATAAAAAAGGTATCAAAAAGGATAAAAAATAAATAAGTTTTAAAATAAAAGAAACCAAAACAGAAATAAAATAGAAATAAAATAAAAAATAAGTTCAAAAAAGAATTAAAAATAAAAGAATACATGAGTTATAGAGCACCAAGAAATATCTAATACAGTAGCATTTGTAAAAAAAATAATAATAATTTAGTAAATGAAAGAGAAAAGTTAAAAAAGAAATATTTAAGTGGCGTGATTCTGATTATGCTACAGTATTTTTCTCTCGTAAAGAATGAATAAAAAAAACTCTATCAATAGTTCTCTCACAAAAAATTTGAATATGAATTAAAATCACAAACTTAAACACGTGAATCAAACGGATCCTTTATGTGTATACATGTTCAAGTAATATATATCTTACCACTACCAAAGGAAGATAAATTTACTAGCATAGGAACAAAAGCTTAAAAAAATGACATACTGATAGTTTTCTACTTTCAGTTGTCGGATATATATCATAAACTATCTATTCTGCATACTTTTTTAATTTTTTATAAATTTAATATTATTCAACAGTTTGAAACTGATATTATCGATAGGACTGACCTATTAGAAAAACTTCCCAAAAAGATTTTTATAGAAAAGAAAAAAAAGGAAACTGTACAAAAATGTAATAGTGAAGTTTGTCAAAATGACTAGTGTAGAAAGTGAAATTATTTTTCAATCGATTAGCGTCAGTTTTCTTAGAAACAATACATATATATATCCACTTTTTTTCTTTTTCTTTTGGTAAAAAACAAAATATACCTAGTGAAACTGTACAAAAAGTATTAGGTGACGTTTATTTTAAGGGTTCTATTTAATTTAAGATTATAGTTCTTGATTTTACTACAGTATTTTTTTTTCACAAAAAATTTACATTTTAAAAATCAAAATCAAACTATAATTTTAAACCAATAAACTAAACGTCACCTTATATCCCAGGCCAAAAAATATATAGTGAATATTGCCAAAAAAAAAATTGATTGTGTATAAAAAGTGAAATTAATAAAATAATCTTTATTATTTTTAACAGAGTGACCCAGTTCCACAATGTAAAAAAAAAAATGATTGTGTTTAGTCGTTTCAATCAATTTTGCAAACAAATATTTGACCCATTCAGTTTCACAATGTAAAAAAA
>NW_010361143.1:0-1186 GCF_000414095.1 Morus notabilis | reverse complement strand
GGCTATTATTTCTTGGAGTTGGAAGTGGTCTTTCCAAGTAATCGGCGCAACATACGACCACTGCGGCGGCACCAAGTGTGTAGTCATCTTCAGAGTCATACTCATCACCCATATTAGGGGTGTTTCCTGCGTTTGATAGGCCGCCACTCCACATGCTCCCTGTAAGTGATATATGATATACAATACCAATATGCAACAAATAATGCGACAACAATATACCACTCACAAGTGTTGAAAGTAATACTTGTTTCATAATGTGAAAATAAATGTCATTAACGTCTAGATTCATTATACACGGGAAATGAAATTCGAATAAGGCCCGTAGGGGCGAATTCTAACTTGTTCAAGATAACGTCACAATAATCTAAACTTACAATAAGAAACACAATATAGAAGCTGCTAGTAAACAAATAAATGAGGGTTCATGAATAAAAAACGCAACATAACGAAATGGCTACAGATAACTCAACATAAGTACCGATGAAGTCTTCCCTGGTTACACATGATCATCATTCCCTTCTCCACCAAATGGTCCTGAAAAGTTTGGGTAGTGATTACCCATGTAGTATTGTGGTGAGCGTTGTACATTAGGAGGGCCTTGTTAGAAATTAGGAGGGGCTTGTTGGAAATTCTGGGGCATTTGCTGAAAGTTGGGTGGTGGTGGGTTTAAATTTGGGGGTTGTAGGGGAAAGGTGCATGATGTTGTGAGAATTGTTGCTGTGGTGGCATATGGAATGGGTGGGAACCCATAAATGGTGTCCCAGGGTTCATAAATAATGGATACGTTGGTCTAGCAGGTGGGGTCGGTTGATTCGACAAGGCCTTCAATGTTTTCAATACGTATACAAGCCGTTGAGTTTCTTTCAAACGTAAGAACAAGTTCTGACAATTTGGGTTCCAATTTAAATACTCACTGAAAGATACAACCTGTTCATCGTCAATAAGCATCTCACTTATGATTTCACAGCATTGGTCAAAGGTTGAGGTTGGCGTCGCACCAGGCTGAGTAGCACCAGGTTGAGTAGCACTAGGCTGAGTAGCACTAGAACTAGTACCTTTGCTAGACTGGCGACTTTCAAGAGTATTGGCTATACTTTTTAAAAGGAGCTTTGCTTCTAGGTCCATCATTTGTACCCTACTTCTGCTTGGTCGCTTCGAGATTGGCCACGACGAAGAGGCAATGTTG
>NW_010361142.1:0-9895 GCF_000414095.1 Morus notabilis | reverse complement strand
AATTTTTGAAAAAATTTGATGTCAAAAATAGAATTTTTCAAAAGTTTTAGGGTCAAAATGAAAATTTTAATAAATTTGGGGTCTAGGTGTTATTTTATAAAAGTTATGGGGTCAAAATGTAAATTATAAAAGTTTTGGGTCAACATATAATTTTAAAAAAATATGAATGCGCATTGTGTCTTCTCAATTTTTCAACAATTATAGGCTCCGGTATGACCCTATTTGACCGGATCCCGACCCCTAATCGTGTCCAACCCAAACATGAATTATCGTTCCACTATAAAATAATACAATAATAAGTAAAAAATGAACTATATTTAATAATACGACATAGACCATATTAACTTACCATTAATACTAATTTATACAATATGGTGCTCTAATATCGTTCCACTCTAAATATTATATTATTATACAATACAGTGCTCTTAATTATGTTATTAACATTCATGATTGAGTGTGTTTCAGGTGGTGAGAACGAAAGGTCGGGGTAAAATGTGAAGGTTCATGCCATAATGCTATTGTTATGATTGATTATGTGTTAATTATGTGATGAAATGATATTTTAAGGTAATATATTTTAATGTGATTTTGATCATATAAAATGATCAGAAACAAACACCATCGTTGAAAAGCCCTACCGTGGAAAGACCGTATAAAAGAAGGGAAACAAAAAGTTACTGTAATTTTACATTGGAATTGAATCTACAAAAAGGGACTTGATAAAATTTATAGTGATTCCTCTAGAGTGGGTGTAATAATAACTATCCTTGTAAATGACGTCGACGACACGTGTGAGATAAGTACACGTGTAAGGAGAGGCATTGGCATATCTCTGGGTTCAAGGCACTCTTCGTTTATGCCCTTCCACGCATCAAAAATCTGCTTGCCAAGTACTGTATATGACACATTGTATTGTTTCACATAGCATTCAACACTAGAGGCTACCTCTCCTCTTTCTTGCTCAAACTAGAAAAGATAGAAGATGATTAACTAAAGAATTCATTTACATGATTGCGAAAAAAAAGACGATTAATTGAAGAATTCAAACCTATTTCATTAGATAATGAGCTAATTATTTGTATAAATACACACACAAAAGGATATTAGTATATATGGCCATATTTAGTAGCTTGTATTGTATTGTATTAAGTGTATTATATTGTATTGTGTTGTGTTATGTTATCATAATAGAAGATGGTATTTGATGTCATGACGTATTGTATAAGGGGTCAAAATGTAAAATTTTAATATTTTTAGGGTCAAAATGTAATTTTTGAATTTGATGTTAAAAATAGAATTTTTCAAAAGTTTTAGGGTCAAAATGAAAATTTAAAAAAATTTGGGGTCTAAGTGTAATTTTATAAAAGTTATGGTGTCAAAATGTAAATTATAAAAGTTTTCGGTCAAAATATAATTTTTAAAAAATATGAATGTGCATTGTGTCTTCTCAAATTTTCAACAATTATAGGCTCCGGTATGACCCTATTCGACTGGATCCCGACCCATAATCGTGTCTAACCCAGACATGAATTATCATTCAACTATAAAATAATACAATCCAATAAATAAAAAATGAACTGTATTTAATAATACGACATAAACCATATTAACTTATCATCAATATTAATTTATACATTACCGTGCTATAATATCGTTCCACTTTAAATATTGTATTATTATATTATTATACAATACGGTGTTCTAATACAGTTAAACAAATACGCCATATGTTGACGGTGAAATTTCGTCAACAGAAATACGCCGGATCACCCTCTAGTATCCCGCAGGGTTACCGGCTAGAAATTAGTTGTATATTTGAAATTATGCTATGAAGTGTTTGTTGTGTTTTGTGAGCATGAACATAACACTTGAATGAGAGGACACACGAGATTTATAGTGGTTCACTCTGTTAATGAAGAGCTACATCCACTTATGTATGGCATATTTCTTTAGGACTCTTTACAATTTACATGCACGTATCCTCTTTATTCTCTAATGCTTCGGAGAGCTCTCCTTGGTGTATGGGGCTTTGCCACTTTTATAGCCCAAGCTTTCTTCGTGGGTGGTTTTCCTTCGTAGGTGAAAGTACTCGAGTGGCCTACTTTCTAGGCTAAGACCGTAGCCCACTAATCACCTTTTGGGCTGTTCACTCAGCCAATTGGTCTTCTATTACGGCTCTGTGGACTCCTGTAATCTCTTACTGCCCTTTGCAGGGCGGTTTAGGGGTTTCGCAATTAATGCCCGTATTCCAGATGTCTCCCACCTTTAGACGCAACTTTATGATGTCAGCCTTCTTTTTGAAGAGCGTTCCCCTCGGCGTTTATGTCGCACAGACCTTATGCCCTTTCTGATCTTTCCGAGGGTTGTTTGCATAAGTTCGACAGCACAAAGGGTCGATGCCCTAATTTGGGCCTTTTTTGCAGCGTCAAGGGGTAGTGAACTCCAAGCGTCAAGGGTAGTCGAACTCTTGGCGTCTAGGGTTGCCACCTTTTGAGGAAAGTAGGGCCATGTGTCACGCTGTCGCCGTTCCACATGTCACCCACATTTTTCCACACAACAGCTGCCCCCCAGGTTGAGGGTTTCCTTTAGACAGCCCTCGAGCTAGGTTCGGGTGTCTTTTTGTGTCTCGGGTGTGGGAACCCAATTCCGAGCCTACTTTTGTAATGATAGTCTTGATGCTTTGACTCTCCTCAAGGGACGTAACCGTCGCGTCGGTCAGTTCACCAGGCTGACGTAAGGCTTCATTTTAAAAAAAATGAATATGAGCCCTTTGATCATGTCCTCTCACCTTCCCGCCTTTGTTTGTTGCCGTCAAATCTGGGGTTGACGCCTCTACCGTTGGATTTTGTAAACTTAATCTGACGGCTCCCTCGAACCGAAGCCATTCTTTACCACACTTCTCAAACTTCTGTCATTCTTCCTGAGTTCTTTTTCGCGGATTCCTTCTCGCATCCATTGTTCTCCTCGGTGTTTTGCGAAGCCATTTCGGAACTCGCTTTTGCCCAGACTCCATCTCACAGGTAAGTTTTTAATGATTGTTCGCTTGTACTTGCTTTAATAACTTTTACTGTCTTACCTATTTATGTGTGCATAAGATTCCTTTATCCCTCTCATCTAGGGACATGGTAGCTCTGCGGCTGTGTCTTTCTATGGATTTTCTATAGATTTGGCCAAATTTTTGTCTAATTCATTTTTAGGGCCCCTTTCCGTTTTAATTTATTTTATGATCCTTCAAGACGTTTTCTTTCTGCTGTAGGTTTTATTTATTTCTCCTTCAATTAGAGTGATTGTAATTTTTTCTTTTATGGGATTACACAGTATCATTTTCTTTTTATTTAATAATATAGAGCAGGAGACTTATTAGTTTTTTTGAGTGAGTGCGAATCTAATTGAGATTTGCTCAAATACTATCATAATAGTATTTATCATCGATCTCTTTTCATTCAATTCATATGTGTATATGTTACATGAATAAAGACTTGTGATCTAATCATTTCATAACACCATGAGCCTACAAATGACCGATGCAGCTCTAATAATCTTGGGATAATTTGACGCCCATTCAAAGGCCTCTTCTGTTGCAATATCTTTGTAAACATGCGATAACCACCTGATAGTGCTGCAACCTTCATATGCTCCTCCACTGTTGGTATATAATTTGCATTTAACCATTTGGCTTCGTCAAAGTAGGCTTGGACCTGTTGCTTCATCTTGTGCCCACGCATGGTCAAATCAATGACAATTCAAACACGTTTGCAACAACAATAATATATATAGGTATATAAATTGAATGTCATATATTATATCAAAATCTAATGAGATTTTAATAGAAGCTAAATATATATATATATATATCTCTGCCCTTTAAAAACTATAAAATAGCTTAAAAATGATTAATGTTTATATATAGATTTGTAAACTCATTTCTCACCACTAATAGTTTCTTTTACTCTGTCTCATTTTTTATTTAAATAATAATATATTATGTTACTGGAGTTCACGTGTCAAATATATATATATATATATATATATATATATATATATATATATATATATATGCATCTATATATGTTTTAGACCGCCGGTGAGATGGTATAGATCTTTTCTCCTTTCAAGACACAACAACAAAAAGGGTTATTAGTGATGACATTATTAGCGACGACATTATTAACAATGATATTATTAACGATAACATTTATCGTTGTTAAAATTACAGTGTTCACGACGACATGTCGTCGCTAAGAAGAAAACAAAATTTTTGAACGACTTGTCGTTGCATTCATTATTTGCGACCACATATCGTTGCACAAAATTTCACTATTTGCACGACATATCGTCTCTAAAATTTGGCATATTATTTGCGACGACATGTCGTCACTAATACCATTGGCGCCAACGATTTTGGCGTCAGTTTGTCCAATATTTGCGATGACATGTCATCGCAAATATTGATTGTTACAACTGGCGGTGACGTGACCACAAAAAAGGGTTCCAAAAAATTCTATCAATGACGACTATATTTTGCGACGACATTTTGGATTGTCGTCACAAAAAATAGTTCTAGACATATCTTTTTCAGAATAACTTTTTTTGCAACGACACGTGTCGTCACAAAAAAGGGTTCTAGAAATTTCTATCAAAGACGACTATTTTTTACGACGACTTGTATAATAATGTCGTCGCAAATAACTGGGAATTTAAATTTCTCTAAAAAAAGGACGGAAACTTTGGTGGTTTCCTTAGAATTATTTGCGACGACATTTTAGCAGTGTCGTCACAAAAAAAAGAGCACGGGTATATTACTTAAGAATATTCTCAGTCACCTATATAAACCCGATCGCATAACTCTTTTCTCTATTTTTTCCGGTGACCCTCTCAGTTTTCTATCTCTTTCTCCATCCAAAATCTCTAAAAACCGTCCAAAAACTCTAAAAATGCGTAAATATATCATTCTATCTTCAAATCCTTTATTTGTGGAGATAAATATTCTGAAAAAGTCCAAAAAAATGGAGTTTTCACCCCATCGTCGCCCCCCATTTTTCTGGCTATCGTCGTTGTTTTCCGGCCACCGTCGCCCTCCTAGTCCTGCTGCCATACCATTTTCCAACCCCCAATGTTTGCAGGTTTAGATTTTATGAGTTAATATTTTGGTATTTTATAAATTGATTTTGGTATTTTAGTTTGTTTTGGATTTTGAATTTAGTTTGTGGTTTTGGATTTAGAATTGTGAATTGTAAATTAGAATTGAAATTGAAATTTGGGGCAATTAGATTGAAATTTGTATGAAATTATTATTACGTTTTTAAGTAATTATAATTATCTTTCGGGGCAAAAAAAATAATTATGTGAAGATTTAAGTTAATAAATCGATGGTAAAGTACATATAGTACCCTAACAATGGTGAATATTTCTCCAGTTGATGCTCAGTGAAAGAAAACGAAAACTCTTCACTTGATATTCAGCGTGCTTGCTTATTATATATGCACACAAAAATGGAACCAGAGAAAACACTAAATAGAGAACAAAATATAAATTAAGCGGAAGTACAAAATTCTCTTAACTCCTTTCATATAGGATATTAAGTACAGCGTTAAAAACAAACACAACTCACTCTTTAAAACTAAATATTATAAAATAGTTAATAGAATGTTAAAGACATATTACAATATAATTTGTGTTAATTTTCATAAATTTTGATAAAACTTCATAACAGGTAATTATGTTTGGCCCAGTCGCTACATGTGTTGGCTCTTCAGAGGGAGTGCAGTTTCCACCCGATCCTTATAGGTTGCCATCACACTGTGAATCTAGTATGTTATAACATAATTATAAATTTATTAAATTAATTACATCAGTAGTATATGATCACTAAATATATTTCATTCTTTGGCACCTGATGCCGCACCTCGACGACGTCATGGAGGTCGAGAGAAGGCTAAGGGTCATGAAATCGCAGCCAGAGTGGCAAAGAAAGGAAATATCACCCCATGTTTGACGAATGTAGAGGTACTTGGAAGGCAATTAGAAACTACGGCACCTGGTTCAATAGTGCTGTTAGAATCCATGTTAAGGATGTCTGTGAGCCTTTCCACAATGCTTGGAGGGACGTGGACATCTAGCATAAGAGAGAGATTCGGCAGCGCTTGCTGGTATCAATTATTCAACTTTATTATTTTTTAATTTAATTTAAATTTCAATATAATAAAATCATTTAACATGTTTATATTGTATTACAGGAATGGTTCAACCTCAATTACGACCGTGACGATGGTATAATTAGGTTTGTGGTCGACAGGGAGGCTGCAAAATGTTATAAGGATTAGAAAAGTGACCTCCATGACTAGTTCAAAGATCTTGGTGGTTCAGAAAATGAGAGTGCAGTTAGGGCCAACCCTCCCAAAAACCTCAAGAATCCATATCACTGGGGTCGTTGCTGCAATAGATTTCTATCCGACAAGTTTCAGGTAATTAGATCTCTTTTATATGTTATTTTATTATATATAATAAAGGTTAATTTTACTAATGCTGAATGTAATCATAAATAGAAAAAGTTAGGAATCAATAAACCTAATCGTTACAACCAAAAGTGGTCGAGTTTTCATGGTCGGCTATCGTACTCCCAACATTGTGAGAAAAAAGTAAGTATTTGTGAATAATTTATTCAATATAAATGTTAATTTAGTAATCGATTACATGGTCGGCTATCGTATGTAATGTTGTGTTAAGCCCACAAGTGGGTAAAAATATGAATATTAAGTTTAAGAAATGGAAAAGAATTGAAAGGCGTCAATTCTAGGGTTTTAGAACAATCGGAACGAAAAACATACGAAAAAAGGGGTTCAGAAGGCCAAACCGAGCAAATTGGGGTTTCGACTGATTTGAGTTGACCAAGTCAAAATTTGTTGACTAAGCGTCGACTAAAATGTCACCCTCAAAAAGTTAGTCAAGAATGGTCAAGGTTGACTAAGTTGACCAACTGTCTGAAAAATGCAGATAAAACGCACACCGGACGGGAAATTAAATGGAACATAAATGAGATAATTTTTATGAATGGATGGCTAGGATTTAAAGTAATTAAATGGATGAGTGGCTGAGATGAGGACATGTGGAAAGCAGAAAAAAGGGGCTGCCGGCAAAGCTTGGTGGAGAAGAAAAGAAAAGATATTTTTGGGATATTTTGTTGAATTTTGCAAAATGATCTTTGGAAAAGTCAAAAATTATTTTTTGGACCCTTACTTTATGGATGGTCGGTTAACTAAAGGAATAACACATGATAAATGTTCATTTTTCATGCTAAGAACAGAGAGAACTCAGCCAAAGAGAAAGGAAGAGAAAAAAATTCACCCAAAGTGAGAAAAAATGAGTTTTGATCGAAATTGACGAAACGACACCACTAGTTCGCGTCACTGAAGCTTGTTCTTCATTCCCTAAGGTGAGAATTCAAGTTTTCCTTGTTATTTCTTCACTATGGCTGCACGTGGGATGTGGTAGAAAGCATGAAGAAAAATTTTACATGAGAATGGTGGTTTGCTTGTAATGGTTAAGGAACTTGATAACTAGTCAATTAACGATGAATTCTAGGTTATTGAACTTTTATTTCTAGTGATTCTTGGTGTGAAGAATTTTTACGAAAATATGAGGAAACATTAGAATTGTGATGTAATTGAAAGAGAAAGTATGTTAATGGTGTTTGATGGTAGAAATAACGGATAAAACGAGCTAAGGTTAGCTCGGGAAACATGGAGAAATAGGTGGAACTCTGCCGAAATTTAGTTTGAGACTTTGAGTTAAAACCGGTTTTCATGAGGAATAAGGAATTAAGATATGAAAAGGTCATAGCCCAAGCTAATCTTATTGATAAAAGACTTGATAGTCTTGGAAATGAAGTAAGAAGAATGTATGAGAACCTCCAGTCAAGGATCAAGCGTCTAGATCATGACTTGAGAAGCCTCGATTCGATAATCGGTGATGTATAGAAACCAAACACAATGAGAATTCACAGTTTTGGACCAAAACTGAAAATTAGGCCCATGACTGACGAGGGTGCACGGTTTTAGTGCAAATTCTTCATATAGGAAATATTTTGGGATTGAATACCAAACATAAGGATTGTAGACCTTTCCAAATAAAATTTCAATGTAATTATTGATATTAGATTTTGAATCTAACGATTGGAAATTTATGCAATATGATCAATTAATGATCGAAGTCGGAAAGCATTAAGTGAGACAAATGACGCATTGTTAGTGAAACTTTCATAGGTATCAGTAGTTTTTCTTGTCTACAACACGAGTAAATTTATTTCTCTATGTTGCTCAATCCGAGCATATTGTAGACTAAATGTATGCTGGAATGGGAAAGATGACTCCTGAATGTTAGATACAATGTTATGCATGTATCTACAAGACTTAAGTAGCAATAGAATTTTATTCTACGAAAAGTATGTATTGACGTCAAGTCGAAGTCAAGTTAAGAGAAAAAGTTAAACTTTAACGGAAAGTCAATCCCATGATAAATTGCTCAAAAATGCACAAAGTCATAAGATTTAACTAAAGTTACTGTTTCAATAAAAAAAAATTGATAAACAATAAGAGACCAAACATCTTATTTGTACTAACATTTGAAGGAAAGGTTATTATGAGACTATGAAAGAAATGAAACCGTGATTGAGTTGGATTGGTTAGCTACCCCACTCCTCACTGGTTATGAGCGCTATGGTACAACATGACAGGGCCCATAAGAAGTAAAAGACAAGAAAATGAAAAACGTAAATCGTTCCATATAAAGGTATGATATCTGTAAAGAAGAATGAAAAGAATGAGAAACACAACATGAAAGTCGTTCAGATCGTGAAAATACAATGTGAACGACTAAAGGGAGACGAAAGCTGAACAAAGTATGTAATGAAAAAAGAAGAACATAAGCAATACATGTTCTAGTAGTACAGAATGCCTTAGGGTATAGACATGAATGCATATATGGGCATGCATAATTACTGCATCTATTATGACCTTACTATTACTTGTTGAGCGAAAGTTCATTAAGTTTGTTCGTGTTGTAGGAAGCTCGGGTAAGGCACTGGTTCCTTGAAAAAGTGTGTAGTGGATACATCACATGTTTTGAAAATGCTGTTGAACTTTATGTGTAAAAAGTAAATAGTATTTTATGAATATAGATGACTTATGTAACGAAAGTTGAGTTTACGAGATAGTGAGGCTATGCATAGTAACCTCTAGTCACAAGGTAGGATTAATGTAACTAAAAAGTAAATAGTATTTTATGAATATAGATGACTTATGTAACGAAAGTCAAGTTTACGAGATAGTGAGGCTATGCATAGTAACCTCTAGTCACAAGGTAGGATTAATGTAATAGAAGGTTTGCAAAATGCTACATCATTAAGACGTATGAATGGTTGAAAATAGAATGCTGACAAAATGCTACAGCATTTAGGCGTATGAATGGTTAAAAAAAATTAGCCTAAATTTTTAAGTGGTTATAATTAGAAAGTAGTAGAGGTTAAGTAATGCTAAGTATGAATGTAGGACGATGATCAAAAGTTAGGGTTGTCACAGATAGAGGGAGATAGAGAAACGTAGATCCAGACGCAGTCTACTACTTTTGGATCATTCGTGGCAGGAGCTGTAGCGCAGATAGAGAAACGCAGATCCAGACGCAGTCTACTACTTTTGGATCATTCGTGGCAGGAGCAGTTAACGAGGAGGATATTATGGAGCAGTTTTTGGGCACCCACAGAGGACACAAGACAGGAGTAGGTCGTACACTCCCACAAAAGGTTTATCGAGGGGATGCGTCATCATCTGGCTCACGCTCGATAATATATTCTACGACACGTTCGGACCCACACGTAGAAGAATACTTGCAACAGAGT
>NW_010361141.1:517-770 GCF_000414095.1 Morus notabilis | reverse complement strand
AGCCTCGATTTGACGGATTATGGGCTCCGTTACGACACCGAAACTTTTCACCGTTCCCGTGGCAGTCATAGATCGTGAAGAGAGCAACGAACTAAAGGCTGATGGACCCTATTACGGCACCAAAAGTTCTCCTCGTTTCCCGTGCCATTCGTACATCGTGAATAGAGCTTCTTTAATCTAACGGTTGATGGGCCCCGTTACGACACCAACATTTGTTGCCCTTCCCGGGGCGGTTGTAGAGCGCGAAGAGAGC
>NW_010361141.1:0-382 GCF_000414095.1 Morus notabilis | reverse complement strand
GTTGTAGAGGGGGAAGAGGGCTTTGATCTGACGGATTATGGGACCCGTTACGACATAAAAAGTTCTCATCGTTCCCATGCCAGTTGTAGATCGCGAAGAGAGCTACAATCTAACGGCTGATGGGCCCCGTTACGACACCAAAATTTGTTGCCCTTCCCGGGGCGGTTGTAGAGTGCGAAGAGAGCTTCGATCTAACGGCTGATGGACCTCGTTTCAACACCAAACATTGTCACCATTCCAGTGGCGGTGGTAGGGCGCGAAGAGAGCTTCGATATAACATCTGATGGGCCGGCCCCGTTACGACACCAGAGGTTGTCCCTGTTCCTGTGGCAATTTTAGAGCACGAAAAGAGCTTCGATATGACGGATGATGGGCCCCGTTA
>NW_010361140.1:3598-9399 GCF_000414095.1 Morus notabilis | reverse complement strand
AGCACGAAGAAGAAGAAGAACTTGATCAATTAGACAAGGAGATGATCTCCTTATTTACCAAGAAGTACAAGACATTCTACAATAAATTTAATCAAGGTAAGAGCTTAAGAAGAAATGAAGAAAGGGGAAATAAAATCAAAAGGGATGAAATCATTTGCTATGATTGCAAGAAGCCCGGACACAAGAGGAAGGAGTGTCCACTCAAAATGAGCTACAAGAAGAGCTCCAAAAGAGATGAACTCAAGAAGGTTCTCCAAGCAACATGGGATGAATTAGAGCTCGGAGAATCCGATGATGATGAGCAAGAAGAATAGCAAACATGTGCTTCATGGCCATTGATGATAATGAGGTAACCTCTAATTCTAAACTTCATATCGAGAAAAATAGTATTACACCTTTTTCATATGAAGATATAGAACTTGTATTTTTTGAATTACATGAAGAATATAATAAACTTGCTCATAGAAATGCATCTCATAGAAAAACTATAGAACTACTTAAGGAAGAAATCACATTGTTGACAAATGAGAAAAATAATATATTATGTGAAAATGTTTCCTCAAAGAAAAGGTTGATGATTTGACAAAAATCGTTTTGAAGTTCACCGATGGAAAGAAAAAGTTTGATCAAATGCTTGGTGGATAAAGATGTGTTTTCAACAAAGGAGGTCTTGGTTACAAGCCTCATGTAAAATAAAAATATTTTAAAAACTATTTTGTCAAAGCATTAACTTCGGATCCAAAATATGTGTGTACTTATGGCAATCAAAACGGCCACACATCTTTCTCATGTGCCATTAAAAAGAACACATATTTTGAAACCAAACAAGATTCAAGAACTAACCATCAAGGACCCAAATTTATATGGGTACCAAAAATCAAGACTTGATTTTGCCTTGTAGGAGCCAAGAGAGGAAAAGGTCAAGTGGTTTTTAGGTAGTGGATGCTCAAAACACATGACGGGAGACCTTTCCTTACTTAAAAATTTCACAAGGAAAAACGAAGGACGTGTGACATTTGGCGACAACACAAAAGGAAAAATTCTTGGAGTCGGCGATGTCGGCAACAGTACCTCTCCCTTAATTGAAAATGTATTTCTTGTTGATAATTTGAAACATAACTTACTTAGTATTAGCCAATTGTGTGATAAGGGATACCGAGTTATTTTTAAATCATCAAAATGTTTGATTGAAAATGTTTGCAATAATGAAGTGGTGTTCATTGGTGATAGAAGTGAAAATGTTTATACAATAGATATTGAAAACTTTTCTTGTAAAATCAATGCCTTTCTATTTTAAATGATGATTCTTGGCTTTGGCATAGAAGACTTGGCCATGCTAGCATGCACCTACTTTCAAAACTTTCTAGAAAAGAAGTTGTTAGAGGTTTACCAAACCTTCCTTTTCAAAAAGATAAAATTTGCAATGCATGTCAATTTGGAAAGCAAGTTCGAACCTCTTTCAAATCTATTTTAGAAATCTCTACAACAAAACCTTTGTAATTGCTTCACATGGATTTATTTGGTCCATCAAGGACAACTAGTCTCAGTGGAAAACATTATGCATTTGTCATTGTTGATGATTTTTTAAGATATACATAGGTAATCTTTTTAGCAACTAAAGATGAAGCATTGAAAATATTTTCATATTTTTGCAAAAAAGTTCAAAATGAGCAAGGTTATCTGATTACACCATTAAAAGTGATCATGGTAGAGAATTTGATAATGATGCTTTTGAAATACTTTGTAATGAGAATGGGTATAAACATAATTTTTCGGCACCAAGAACACTTCAATAAAATGGTGTTGTTGAAAGGAAAAATAGAATTTTACAAGAAATGGATAGGTCAATGTTAAATGAAAATGGATTACCAAAATATTTTTGGGCCGAGGCCGTTAACACTTCTTGTTACATTGTAAATAGAGTTCTTATTAGATCAAAAATGGATAAAACTCCATATGAGCTTTGGAAGGGTAGAAAACCCAACATTGGCTATTTTAGAGTCTTTGGTTGCAAATGTTTTATTTTAAATACTAAAGACAACTTGGGAAAATTTGATGCAAAATCCGATGTTGGCATTTTTCTTGGCTATTCTACTACTAGCAAAGCTTATAGAGTATTTAATAAAAGAACTCTAGTTGTAGAAGAATCGATGCATGTCGTATTTGATGAAACTAACACCTTTGTGGAGAAAAATCTAGATGATGATGATTTAGGTTTGGAGCATAAAATGAGCAATATGGAGTTGAATGACAAATAAGTGATGGATCTCAAAGAAAAGGAACCACAAACCTTCAACACACCACAACGTCAAGAGGAACAAGTTGATGATTCAAAATAAGATAGTACATCCTATCAACTACCGAAGGAATTGAGGTATAGTACCTCTCATCCTAAAGATAAAATCTTAGGTGACATCTCACAAGGAGTGGCTACTAGATGATCACCTAAAAATGTTTGGAATAACTTAGCTTTTCTTTCACAAATTGAACCTAAGAGTTTTAAAGATGCCGAAAATGATGAATTTTGGATTTTAGCGATGCAAGAAGAGCTAAATCAATTTGAAAGAAGTGATGTATGGGAATTAGTCTCTAGACCTAGTACTCAATCCGTGATTGGCACCAAGTGGGTCTTTAAGAATAAGAGAGATGAGCACGGTGTGATTGTGAGAAACAATGCTAGATTAGTGGCCCAAGGTTTCAATCAAGAAGAAGGAATCGATTATGGAGAAACCTTTGCACCGGTTGCTAGATTAGAATCCATTAGAATGTTATTAGCCTTTGCATCTCACAAAGAATTCATTCTTTATCAAATGGATGTTAAAAGTGTCTTTCTTAATGGATACATTGTAGACAAAGTATATGTAGAAAAACTACCAAGTTTTCAAGATCACAAGTATCCAGATTATGTTTTTAAATTGAAAAAGGCTTTATATGGTTTAAAGTAAGCTCCTAGAGCTTGGTATGATAGACTTAGCAAATTTTTACTCCAAAATGGATTTTCAATTGGAAAAGTGGATACTACACTATTTACAAAAACCAAGGGCAATGATCTAATTATTGTACAAATTTATGGCCCCGTTCACTTTACCGATTCGAGTTTAGAATTCGAGTTTTGCTACAGTAAAAAGCTCTCAGAAACAGTCACATCTAACTTTTTTACTACAGTAAAAAGCTCTTACATAAAGTCATATCTCAACTCGAATCAGCGAACTAAACGGGCCCTATGTTGATGATATTATTTTTGGTCCTACTAATGTTTCCCTCTGTGAAGAATTTTCAAAGTGCATGCATAGTGAGTTCGAAATGAGTATGATGGGAGAGCTAAACTACTTCCTTAGTCTTCAAATCAAACAAACAAAGGAAGGCATCTTCATCAATCAAGCTAAGTATGTCAAATATCTACTTAAGAAGTTTGACTTTGAAGGAATGAAGCCTCTGTCTACTCCAATGAGCTCATCTATTAAATTAGACAAGGATGAAAATGGTAAGGCCATGGACATAACGAAATATCGAGGTATGATCGGATCCTTACTTTACTTAACCGCAAGTAGATCAGATATTATGTATAGTGTTTGTTTGTGTGTTAGATATCAATCAAATCCTAAAGAGTCACATCTAAATGCGGTAAAAAGAATTTTTAGATTTCTTAGTGGAACTAAGAATTTAGGATTATGGTATCCAAAAGGCACACACATTAACCTATTCAGTTATATGGATGTCGATTAGGCAGGCTGCACCATAGATAGGAAGAGCACAAGTGGTACATGTCATTTCTTAGGATTTGCACTAGTCTCTTAGTTTAGCAAAAAGTAAAATTCGGTTGCTCTATCAACCGCGGAAGTCAAATATATCTCGACAGTTAGCTGTTGTGCGCAAGTCCTTTGGATGAAGCAAACACTTCTGGACCTAGGGTTAAGCTATGACCATGTCCCTATCATGTGTGATAACACTAGTGCGGTCAACCTGTCAAAAAATCCAGTTTTGCATTCACGCACCAAACACATAGAGATTAGACATCATTTCTTGCGTGATCATGTACAAAAGGGTGATATCACATTAGAATTTATTAGCACTAATCATCAAATTGTGGATATCCTTACCAAACCTCTAGCTCTTGAAAGATTTGCTTCACTTAGAAGAGGTTTAGAACTGTTAGATGCTACAGAATTAAAATTGATCGCTTAGGAATTAAGTGTTTGATCTATGATTTGATGATTCTTATGCTTGAACAAATTGATATTGTCATTTTGTTTGTGTGATGGTGTATGAGGAAACATATGCTATATTTGGTTATTAGTTAATTAGGCCTTTTCTGGCAAAATCAACTATTTTTCTCACATTTTCTTTATACACTGGTCGACCGAAGACAGCAACGTTATAGGCAACCGGTCGACCGGTTAAGCTTAACCAGTCGACCGCACTGGGTGACCGATGGTGCTCGACATGCACTTTAAAATCAGATCTAAAATTTTTTCTCTCACTCATTCCAACTCAAGCTCGAACCCCAGGCGACAAAAGCACCCCCAATTCACACCATTGCTTAAAATCATCCAAATTTCATCAAATTTCCTCCACAATCATACTCAAATCTTTCAAGAAATGTCATTCCTTCTCATATTCTCTTTTCTTTCCACTCTTTCACAATTTTTACTCCAAATCCACTCCAATCCGAATTCACCCGCCAAGTGTTCGACGAATTACTTCAATGGCGTCATGAGCTCAATCATCACGTGGGAAAGGAAAGAATGTGAAATGTACTTCCTCTGGTCCACGAAAGAAGGTATCAAATGATGAATTCAATTCTCATAACTTCAAACTCTTTGAAAAGAAATCTATTGTAGAAGGAAGATTTGTGAATTTTAGTGAGTTAGAGAATTAAATATTGAGAGATTGTTTGAGATTTTAGGATGGAAAGCATTTGTGGAAGTTAGAGGTTAGTAAAAGCCTTTTATGCACACATGCAATATACTACTTGTGAAACCAACAATAAAATAGCATGCACTCTTAAGGGACAGCGTATAGAACTTGATAGAGAGGTGATCTCGAAAATTTTTGGGATTCCGAATGTTGGACAATGTGTGCATACTTATGACTCTTGGGCTTATAATGGAGAAACAATGTTGAGAATTATTATGGAAAGAGCCTCAACTCAAGGCAGCAATGAAGATGACAATGAGGCTCTACACCCAAAGCCGAAAGCCAATAAACTTCCCCTTAGGAGTAGAATCATTCATCACATTATCTCCAACAATATCACTCCTAGAGGAGGGCGTAGGGATGAGGTTTTATTTACCGATCTCTATCTAATGTTTTGCCTTCTCGAAAGTATTAGAACAAATCTTCCCTACTTAATCCTTCACAAGATGGTTGATGGGAATAATTTGGCTAGGGATCCTAATCTTCCTTATGGGATGGTACTAACAAGGATCTTTTGTCATTTCAAAGTAAATCTTGATGACGAAACCAAAATTAGTCCACCTAAATCTGACTACAATAAAACAACAATCAAACTCATGGGTTACAAGTTTGAAAATGGAAGGTGGATTTCTAAGAAAAGGGACAGAGTTGAAGATGAAAAATGCAAAGAAGATATTGGAGGTAGTTCAACTCGGTTCAATGACGATGCCTTCAATACCCTCCATGGATGGATTAAGTCTCTATGTGCGAGTCATGATGAGCTTAGACTGCAACTAAACACTGGCATTCAAAGTCTCTACTCTTTTGTCGACTCAAGCATGTCAAACCTCCAGAATGATCTTCTCCAGCAACTCCAAGCCAATCATCAAGCAAACGCCGAGGCT
>NW_010361140.1:0-3328 GCF_000414095.1 Morus notabilis | reverse complement strand
CAAGATAATATCAAGTGATTAAATAAGGGGGAGACATACACTTGTAAAAGAGAACATGGTATTGCCTCTATTATCTTAGCAATCAAGTGTTTGTCATCATCAAAAAGGGGGAGATTGTTGGCCCAAGGTTGAATATTCTCATGTTTTGATGATAACAAACACAATGTATTATGTTACTAATTATTCTACTTTGAGTTGTGTATTTAGCATGATTGATATTATAAATCAACTCAAGAAGCATATTGTGGAATACAATGCAAATACATTCAAGGTTGAGAAATGTAAATTGAAGAAGGAATTCAAGGCTTGAAGTGTTGAAATGCCAACGATCAAGAGCAAGCAAACAAAATCAAGCAAGACAAGTACTAATAGGTTTTTACATCTCCTTAGTCTTGTATTTGATTTTGACTTCATACTATGATGATTAATTTTTGTTTAGGGTCATGCACAAACTCACATTATTCTTTCAAAAATGAGACTAAACTAAGTGCATAATGACATTTGGCCTAAAAGAACGATTTTGTGAAGATTTGAAGCAAACTAAGTGTCAAGCGGTCGACCTATGTCGTCCGGTGACAGAGAAGGCTATATGCACCGGTCAACCGGTGCTGACTCAACCGGTCAACCGCTCCGGTCGACCGGTTCTGTTTAATAAATACTCAATAACACCGTTGAACAATGAGAATTCAAATTTTTCTCAACCGGTCAACCGCTCCGGTCAACCGGTACTGGGTAAACGGTCAAAAATAAGATCGTTAGAAAGTGAGGTTAAATAGAGAAAAGTCATTTTTCTCTTCTGTGGATTTTCCTGGAAATAGAGAAATTGTTCAAAGCTCCCAAATCTCTTAAAATCTAAAAAGGTTTCTCTAAAGTGTCATCATAATCATAATCTTCTCAAAATCCTTACTTCACTATCTCACACATACTTCAGCCTATCATGGATTATATTTTGATAGTGTGATTTCATCATCTGCTAGTCATTTTAATTATGTAAAACCATTGTTAGGAGTGTATGAATGAGTGATTCACTATTCATAATCATTACTTTTGTATTGGGTTTGTTCGTTGGTCGATCTCCATAGAAAATTGACATTGTGTAAGAGGTTAGGCAAAGCCTCGGATAGAAAGATCCGCCATCTTGTAAGAGAGTGATCGTGCCAGATAGTCGATCGTATAGTAGAAGAGGTTGAGAGGCGGAATATCTCGGCAACAGTAAATGTAGGCAAATTTATATGTCGAACCACTATAAATCTCGTTTGCATCTCTCTTAACCATATCTCTCTAATTTCTACACTTTAAATTTGATAGTTAATATTGATTGATTTAACTCTTGATGATAAGCTTATTAAACTCGTTATATGATATTAGATTGATTCATCTTGTGCATATCAAGTGTTTGTGCTATTGCATTAACTTATATAATTTTCTGCACACCAAATGTTTGATAAACACACTGTGTTAAATTAATTGTCTATATTTATTTTTAATCTTGAATAATTGTATAAACTCTCAAAAAATATTTAAAACTCAATTCACCCCTCTCTTGGGTAGCCTTACTAGGGAAAACAAAGGTGAGCATGGGTGTATCCGAACAAAGCAAGAGTAATGTTATTATAATCGAGTTCGAGCGGAGTAATCCTATTCCGATCTATTTGGATTGGGTGAGAACCCCATCCAAACGTCCTATTGCGCATATGCCACTAGTGTTGGAACTTTAGACAGGACGCACGCGACCGCCCAAAAATACTGAGTTTTTACCCGAGCCTGAGCCCAACCCGCCCGAAAAATTCAGACCCCGAGCCCGAAAATGCCCTCGAACGAAGCGCGGGCTTATATTTGACTGCCCGAACCCGGCCGGGCCACCCGAGCCCGCCCGAATAGCCTGATATTTTTTTAAATATTTTTTAATTTTTATAATTATTAAGTTAGTTTGTGTTAAAATTATATAAAAATCAAAATCAACATTCAGCAGACATTATTAACACAATTGAATAAATTAATCATATATACTAATGATGTATATTAAATTCGTAAATTATGATTGTTTCATTAAAAATCTGACCAAGAAAAACCCAATTGGGATAAAAACTTGGCAAGAAAAAAAGAGTGCAATCATTTTGTGACGAATTACAAATTTTATAAACTTACAAAGTTATACAATTACAAATACAATGTTAAAATTAAATACATATTTACAAATTACAAATTTATAATTTAATTTAAAGCTGAAGGATCGTCTTCAAAATTAAATGCTAATCAATTAAATTCATCGATCCATTTTTGGCTTGCCGGTGAAATTGTATCCAGTAGATGTTGATTGGCTCGATCTCAATCCTTAATTTAAATCAAGGCTTCAACAATATCCATTTGCAATGCATTCCGGCGTTCCTCAAGTATTCTTCCTGTCGTACTGAAGGCTTGTTCGGATGAAATAGTGGAGACTGGGATAAAAAATATATCCATTGCCAATCGAGTTAGGACTGGCCAAGTTAATGCCCGTGCCCTCCACCATTGAACTAAGTCAAACGATTTTGCCATACCGTCAACTACTGAGCCTTCACTTAGGTACACCATAAGCTCGTTGAAGCTGCCACCGCCACTGCCACTGCCACTGCCACTTGTTGACGATTGTTGCGGTTCCTGTACTCTAGGAGGTACTCTAAACCTAATCTCATATTTATTATGGCTTGAATATATTTTTTCCTTTATTATTGGATATTGGTCCGAACATTTGATGCCTAAAAATTCACCTAAGTTTTCTAAACCACTTTCTAAACCTTCTAATTTTAATCTAGGATCAAAAATAGTACCTAAACCATACAACAAAGGCAACTTAAACCAATATTTTATAAATTTATTTTCCATAAAATGGATAGGAACTGTTAAGATTAGGTCCTCCCTATATTCGCTAAATAAAATATTAATTCGTAAAAGTTCTCCTAAAGCTAAAGGTGATGTTGGGTAATATGTTCGACTAAGTTTTAGGGTCACTTTATGAAACTTACCTAAAAATTGATACAAAACTTCGGCAATTTACCAATCATATGCGTCTATATGTCATACTCCTACTTTTGCACACATACAGTTTGTTATAGCATCCTTATAGGGGATGCATTGTTGAAGCATTATGTAAGTTTAGTTTCATCTTATAGGCATATCTAACGCTAACGCTCTAGGAATTATATTTAATGCTTGTAAGAACCTAAACCAATCTTATTGTCTTTGGTTACTATCTTGAATCCATGCAAAACTATCTCCAATTCTTTTAATGTGATTACACATTTCTTTTAAACCAGATTTAACAATTAAATTAATTACGTGACATGCA
>NW_010361139.1:0-3925 GCF_000414095.1 Morus notabilis | reverse complement strand
TTTGACAATTATGAACATTAAAAGTGCAAATTCGTGCACTTATCAGCAGCCAAATATGCAGGAAACCGCTCGGATGCAACAGGGACAATAGTCTATGAATCTTTTCACAAGTATATTGAACTGTCATTAATAGATACAGAAAAAATAAAAGCACAAAAAGGAGAAGAATGTATGTCTACAACAAACAAACAAAAAATGTTTTTTTATATGATAATTACTGCTAGAGTATAGCAAATAATGCCAAGTCTGAAATAGAACTACTTTTCAAGTCACCTTTGAGACAAACCAAAGGAAAATACAAAACAAATGTAGACATAAAACAGGTCTGTGAGGCAATCTCCCACCCCATGACGTATACCTTCAAAACATCAACCTAAAAGAGATAAATTTATCACTTGGGTGGCCTGTGATGCAACTTGTTCAGCACAAAACATTTCAACAGCTTCTGATAACTAACCCTCACTTGAACCGGATAGGAAGGGGGACTGCAAAATACAACCAGCAAAAAATTTCAGATCAAGCTTAGCAGTCCATGTAAATTTCATTTCAGAAAAGATAGAGAAGAAAACAAAAACAAAAACAAAAAAAAAAAAACTCTTACCAATGCTCTTTGTACCACTATGACACGAGAGGTATGTCTTCCGCTTGACGCATCCTACTGGATCTCATTAAGTTTAAAAGGGCGCGAGGCAAAGAGAAGGGAGATTCCAGCAACTGTGGTGTCAGTGTACAGCTGTGTATCTTCTAGGAATGGTTCTACCCCTTCCGGCAAAAGGAAGTCATCATCGTCGTCATTGTCATATACTTTCTTCTCTGGCCGATCCTTATTAGTGCTGGGTATTTGTGTATTAATGGATCATAGTAAAATGCAGGTAAAGCTAACAAGGTTTTTAACTAAACCATGAAGGAATTTAACGCCACCTATAGCATTTAGCAGAGGTCAAACATGGTTCCATGCAACTTTAGCAGGAAAAAAAATCACCTTAACATTCTTTAAAGTATTCAGATACATTTACAAGTCAATCAGTCTATCGTTGTACAAACACAACTATAAATATTTTAGACCAAGCATACTGATCCAACATGGGCCATGAGCGAGGGAGGGATACAAAATGGCATTCGGGGGAAAAGTCAGTGAACTTACCTTAAAGCCAAAACTACTTAAGTCCTAAAATGTTGTATGGTAATAACTTGACAAGTCACAACAACTTAAAATAGAGGAGTTTCTGAAACCATCCAAAAAAAAGCCAATGTACCTTTCCTTCTTCAGTTTGTTTCGCCACAACTTTTGACAATTCCTGCATTGTAAGTATAGAAAATACACTAGTTGGATTCTTTAGCAGCATATTTTAAGTGCTTTACTGATAAAACATCTCATACGTAATTATATGCAAAGGTGAAAGATCTCTAAAGTAAGAGAAACTACCTTCCTTATTTCTGATGTTAGTTGTGGAAGGGTCAATCGTATATCAAACTTGTACCCACGGCTTCCCTGGTGTTCCACCCACATTTCATTCGCAAGGCGATCCCTAAAATGACCCATCTCTGTACGACTAACATTACCTCCTGTTACAACTGGCCCTTCAGGGACATTACTATCAGTGTCATCGTCATCAAATTCATCATCATTGTTCGGATCTATTTCGCTTACCGGTACACCATCACAGTAGTACTGATTTAGAAGGAGGTCCCTCTCATTAAACATGTGAATGAAATTGTGCAGTATTGCACAAGCAACAGGAATCTTCTCTTGTTTATCCATTGGATACGTATTATTGGGGCGCCTTAGAATAGGGAACCTAGCCTTCCAAACCCCGAATGTTCGCTCTATACAATTACGTAGGGACGAGTATTTGTAGTTAAAAATGTCTCTACCTCCCTGAAATCCACCACTTCTCCTTCTATAATCAGGCAAATGGTAAGTCTCACCTCTGTAGGGAGTGAGAAAACAATCAGAGTTCGCATACGCCACATCAACAAGATAGTATTTTCCTGCACAAGTTATATAAATTAGGATGTAATTTATGCCCCATACTATTAATACGTATAACTACAAATACATTATGAAATATAACCTGGTGGGGGACGTGGGAACTTGAACCTAGGATTGGAGTGCGTTTCCGTTAGCACTCTTGCATCGTGCGCTGAACCTTCCCATCCAGATAGCATGTATGTAAACTTCATATCGAATGAGCAAACTGCCAATATGCTTTGGGAGTTCACACCCTTCCGATTACGGTACGCCGTAGGATTTAGAACTCCAATCGGTGTACAAGGTATATGAGTTCCGTCAATTGCGCCTACACAATCCTGAACAATAATATTAGATTGTAGTTATTAAAAAACAGATACAATTGGTGGAGTGACTAACACAAGACCGAGGTAAAAGAACTAGAGAACTCACGTCAAACCATGTTCCATATCTTTGACGATTCTGACGTAAAAAATTATGCACTCTCTCATAGTTAGGGGGTTTAATAAAATCATCGTGTAGTGCACATATAGCATCGAGGACATCACCAAACCGTCGTGAAATTGTCTCCCCAGAATGTTGCCATATGTCTTGAGCTTCATGGTTAGTTTGACTTTGGCAAGCGATTGTCAAAAACACAAATAATTGTTCTTGTACATTCATGTTGTACGAGGGTTGTAACAATCGGCGTTCAGTTAGTATGTCACACAAAATCATAAATGCACGTGGTCCTATACACACCTTGTTAAACATAGCAGCTTCATTATTGTTTGATAACAACTCATTTACCTTATCGATGCCCCTCAAAGAAGAAATGTGCACAGGCCTTGGTACTGTGTCACTATCCAAAAACTCGGCACTGGCTATTGTAGTTGCGATTGCAGCCATAAAGTGACGTCGTCGTCTAGAATCTGTCCTTCTCTGGTGGTCGTCATTTGCATGTCTGGATCCTTTTCCCCGCATCTTGAAGCTTCACGGTTTAACCTATACACAACATTTGCATGTCATTTGGGTGGAGTGCATATTTCGGGTCTGTTGTACTTATGCATACAAACAAATTCAGTAATAAGTTATGTTTGCTAGGCAGAATGTCAATATGCATCTTTGCCTATATGTTGACATATTATAAAAGGCTAATTAGTTAAGAAGATCCAAAAGTTAAAACCGGCAAATACAAAATACAACACGAAATGTAAGATTGTTGCATAATTAATTAACAAAGTACAATGTATACCTTATGCAGGGGAAAAATACAATGTGTGTGTGTATAAATATATCCTTATCTACATGTCTTTATCAAACTAATAAAACGTTTACATATTACCTTTTTCAGCAGCATATTAACCCCTTTTACAACTTTTACTGTAAAAGAAGAGCAAACGACAACATCTTACATATTCAATAAAAGACTGCAATAGCATTAATGTCTAAAAATGACAACAAGCTACATATTGCTCGTTCTGAAAAGAAACGGCATTAATGTTTAAACTGCAACAAACTCCATAAACAAAAATAATGTCAAAACATCGGAATGTATAAATGACAAGAAACTGAAATATGCAGATTAAGGAAAAAAAAAACAGAAAACATGCATCGTGATTTTGAGGAGAGATTCTTCTACAACTCTCACTTGTACACATTAAGGAGTCGGTTGACGGCTATATGGGTTAGGTTGCGTGAAGGCACTCGGGGGCTGTCCAAAGGAGAGAGGTTGGTGGTTGTAAGGGTTTGGTGGCTGTTGGAAGGAGCTTGGGGGCTGTCCAAAGGGGGTTGGTTGGTGGCTATAAGGATTAGGTACGTGAGAGAAGTTTTGAGGTGGCTAGCTATAAGGATTAGGAGCAAAAGGGGTTTGGGGCAGTTGAACAAAGTCATCTAAGAAGGCTCTGCTCGACGAATCATCAAGGTCCGCCCAAAGTGGACGCCATGTGTCGTCCTTAGCTATTTTCTCAATCG
>NW_010361138.1:692-923 GCF_000414095.1 Morus notabilis | reverse complement strand
GAGTCGATTGGTGGGGGCGGTGACATCCACGACGGCTTGGAGAGAGAGAGAAATGACGGCGGCGGCAGCGACGATTCCGACCACCACGGACGGCGGCACTCCGGCTAGAATCGAGCTCTGAAAATGGATGGGTTTTCTTCGTCTCGTTGCACTGAGTCCCTAGGGACTGAAATCATCTCAATCGGAGGTCGGATGGCGGAGATATCACGACGGGAAGAAATAGGTATTTTG
>NW_010361138.1:0-443 GCF_000414095.1 Morus notabilis | reverse complement strand
AACTTCCGCCGGCGATTGCGGCTGATTCCGGCGGAGTTGGAGGTCGTGCCGCATGTCGTTGAACTCAGCTCGTCGAGATCTTTCTATTGACACCGGCGGTGTCAAAAATGGAGGTCGGAATCTTAACTTGAGTATTTGGCCATTGATGGTTTGTGTGAGAGAAAACGTGAGAGGAGAGAGAGAATGAGCGAGAATAAGAGAAAGAAAGTGTAAGAACCCTAAAAATTTCACTATATAAAGTATCTGATTAAGACAAGATTACGTGCTTGATCTTATCCTCAAATATTTCCTCTAAACAGATTAAATTTATACTGATTAGAGGTAAATAATTTAGCTCACGTAATTTAATCTACTACTTACAGTCTAACATTAATTTTTGAATAATTAAATATTATTTTATATTCTTACTCGCGTAATATTTCGAACTGTTTCAAGTCTTAAAA
>NW_010361137.1:0-1285 GCF_000414095.1 Morus notabilis | reverse complement strand
CATCAACCGTTAGATTAAAGAAGCTCTCTTCACGATCTACGAATGGCATAGGAATGGTGACAACTATTGGTGTCGTAATGGGGCCCATCAGCCGTTAGATCGATGCTCTCTTTGCGATCTACGACTGCCACGGGAAAGGCGAAAGTTTTGGTGTCATAACGGGGCCCATAATCCGTCAGATCGAGGCTCTCTTCGCACTCTACAACCGCCACGGGAACGGCGACAACTTTTTGGGGCCCCACCAGCCGTTAGATCGAACCTCTCTTCGCGATCTACAGCTGCCACGTTTTCGGTAAAAACTTTTGGTGTCCTAACGGGGCCTATCGGGCGTTACATCGAAGCTCTCTTCGTGCCCTACAACCGCCACGGGAACGGCGACAACTTTTGGTGTTGCAATGGGGCCCATCAGCGATTTGATCGAAGCTCTCTTCGTGATCTACAACTACCACAGGAACGGTGAAACTTTTGGTGTCGTAACGGGGCCCATCAGCCGTTAGATCAAAGCTCTCATCGCGAGCTACGAATGGCACGGGAACGGTGAAAACTTTTGGTGTCATAACGAGGCCCACAGCCCATCAGATCAAAGCACTCTTCGCCTTCTACAACCGTCACGAAACCGTGACAATTTTTTGTGTCGTAACGGGCCCCATCAGCCGTTAGATCAAAGCTCTCTTCGCCTTCTACAACCGTCACGAAACCGCGACAATTTTTTGTGTCGTAACGGGCCCCATTAGCCGTTAGATCGAAGCTCTCTTCGCGCCCTACCACCGCCACTGGAATGGCGACAACGTTTGCTGTTGAAACGAGGCTCCTCAGCCGTTAGATCAAAGCTCTCTTCGCCTTCTACAACCGTCACGAAACCGCGACAATTTTTTGTGTCGTAACGGGCCCCATTAGCCGTTAGATCGAAGCTCTCTTCGCGCCCTACCACCGCCACTGGAATGGCGACAACGTTTGCTGTTGAAACGAGGCTCCTCAGCCGTTAGATCAAAGCTCTCTTCGTGCTCTACAACCGCCCCGGGATGGGCGACAAATTTAGGTGTCGTAACGGGGACCATCAGCCGTTAGATCGAAGCTCACTTCACGATCTACAACTGGCACGGGAAAGGTGACATCTTTTGGTGTCGTAGCGGGGCCTATCATCCGTCATATCGAAGCTTTCTTCGCGCTCTACAATCGCTACTGGAATGGTAACAACTTTTGGTGTCGAAACGGGGCCCACCAACCTTTAGATCAAAGCTCTCATCGCGCTCTACAACCGCCACGGGAAGGGTGACAAATTTTG
>NW_010361136.1:217-537 GCF_000414095.1 Morus notabilis | reverse complement strand
ATCAAAGCTCTCTTCGCAATCTACAACTGGCACGGGAACGACGACAACTATTCATGTCGTAACGGGTCCCATAATCCGTCCGATCAAAGCTTTGTTCCCCCTCTACAACCGCCACGAATTTAACGAAAACTTTTTGTGTCGTAATGGCGCCGGCCCATCAGAGGTTATATCGAAGCCCTCTTCGTGCTCTACCACCGCCACTAGAATGGTGACAACGTTAGGTGTCAAAATGGGGCCCATTAGCCGTTAGATCGATCTATCTTTGCGCTCTACAACCGCCCCGGGAAAGACGACAAATTTGGTGTCGTAACGGGACCCAT
>NW_010361136.1:0-192 GCF_000414095.1 Morus notabilis | reverse complement strand
TCTACGAATGGCACGGGAATGACGATAACTTTTGGTGTCGTAATGGGGCCCATCAGCCGTTAGATAGATGCTCTCTTCGTGATCTACGACTGCCACGGGAACGGCAAAAAGTTTTGGTGCCGTAACGGGGCCCATCAGCTGTGATATCGAAGCTCTCATCGCGATCTACGAATGGCATGGGAACGGTGAAAA
>NW_010361135.1:0-546 GCF_000414095.1 Morus notabilis | reverse complement strand
GTTTAGGGTTTAGGGTTTAGGGTTTAGGGTTCAGGGTTCAGGGTTCAGGATTCAGGGCTTAGTGTTGTGCTTCAGGGTTCAGGGCTCGGGGTTCGGGGCTCGGGGCTCAGGGCTCGGGGTTCGGTGTTCGGGGTTCAGGATTCGGGGGTCGGGGTTCTGGGTTCGGGGTTCGGGGTTCGGGGTTCAGGGTTCGGGGTTCACGGTTCACGGTTCGGGGTTCAGGGTTCAAGGTTCAGGGTTTAGGGTTCAGGGTTCAGGGTTCAGGGTTTAGCATTCACGGTTCAGGGTTCAGGGCTCAGGACTAAGGGCCCATGGTTCAGGGCTAAGGGCTCAGGGTTCAGGTTTCAGGGTTCAAGGTTCATGGTTCAGGGTTCAGGGTTCAGTGTTCAGGGTTCACGGTTCAGGGTTTGGGGTTTGGGGTTCAGGGTTTGGGGTTCAGGGTTTGACGTTCGGGGTTCAGAATTCATGGTTCACGATTCGGGGTTCACGGTTCCCGATTCGGGGTTCACGGTTCACGGTTCAGGGTTCAGGGTTCAGGGTTCTGGG
>NW_010361134.1:0-465 GCF_000414095.1 Morus notabilis | reverse complement strand
CACGGGAACGGCAACAACTTTTGGTGTTGAAATGGGGCCCATCAGCAGTCTCATCGAAGCTCTCTTCGTGATCTACAACTGCCACGGGAAGGCGAAACTTTTTGTGTCATAATGGGGCCCATCAGCAGTCTCATCGACGCTCTCTTCGTGATCTACACCTGCCACGGGAAGGCGAAACTTTTTGTGTCATAATGGGGCCCATCAGCAGTCTCATCGACGCTCTCTTCGTGATCTCCAACTGCCACGGGAACGGGGACAACCTTTGGTGTCGTAACGGGGCCCCTCAGCCGTTAGATCGAAGCTCTCTTCGCAATCTACAATGGCCAAAGGAACGCTCAAAACTTTTGTTGTGTAACGGCGCCTATCAACCGATAGATCTAATCTCTATTTGCGCTCGACAACCGCCATGGGAAACAACGACATCTTTTGGTGTCGTAACGGGGCCCATCATCCGTCATTTCGAAG
>NW_010361133.1:1016-1192 GCF_000414095.1 Morus notabilis | reverse complement strand
TAAGCTGATACAAGAAGGCAAAGTGGTTTTCTTAGTCTTATATGTGGATGGCATACTACTCATTGGGAATGATATAGGAAGACTGACTGAGGTTAAGCTCTGGCTGGCAAAGCAGTTTGACATCAAGGATCTAGGAGAAGCTGCCTATGTTCTGGGAATTCAAATCTTTCGAGATC
>NW_010361133.1:0-226 GCF_000414095.1 Morus notabilis | reverse complement strand
GTGTCCATAAAGTAGGATAAAATTTGTTATTTGTGAAATGACAAATGTCAGACATTATTGTTTTGCTGATTTTATAAAATAAAATAAAGTTATGTTTTGATACATATTCAAGAGTGTTAGTGAAATTGCTTAGTCCATAGACCGTTATCAATGAAAGAAGAGTCAGGGAAACCCTGTCGGACAAACTCTTCTAATATAGTTTAAAATAGATATTCGCAGTCTTAGG
>NW_010361132.1:0-1236 GCF_000414095.1 Morus notabilis | reverse complement strand
CTAGGATTTATGGTCTAGGGTTTAGGGTATAAGGTTTAGGGTTTAGGGTTTGGGGTTTGGGGTTTGCAGTTTGGGGTATAGGGTTTAGTGTTTAGGGGTTAGGGTTCAGGGTTTGGGGGAGTTTGGGGTATGGGGTTTAGGGCTTAGGGTTCAGGGTTTGGGTTTAGGGTTTGGGGTTTAGGGTTCAGGGTTTGGGTTTGGGTTTGGGGTTTAGGGTTTGGGGTTTTGGGTTTGGGGTTTGGGGTTTACGGTTCACGGTTCAAGGTTCACGGTTAAGGGTTAAGCGTTAAGGGTTCAGGGTTCAGGGTTCAGGGCTCAGGGCTCAGGGCTCGGGCCTCGGGGTTCGGGGTTCGGTGTTTGGGGTTTGGTGTTCAGGGATCGGGGTTCGAATTCGGGGTTTGGGGTTCAGGGTCCGGGTCTGGGTTCGGGGTTCATGGTTTGGGGTTTGGGGTTTAGGGTTTGGGGTGTAGGGTTTCGGGTTTCGGGTTTGGAGTTTGGGGTTTAGGGTTTACGGTTTCGGGTTTAGGGGTTAGGGTTTGGGGTTTAGGGTTTAGGGTTTAGGGTTTGGGGTTTGGGGTTTAGGGTTTATGGTTTAGGGTTTGGGGTTTGGGGTTTCAGGTTTGGGGTTTGGGGTTTAGGGTTTGGGGTTTGGGGTTTGGGGTTTAGGGTTTAGGGTTCAGGGTTCAGGGCTCAGGGCTCAGGGCTTAGTGCTGTGGTTCAGGTTCAGGGCTCCGGGTTTGGGGCTCGGGGTTCAGGGCTCGGGGTTCGGTGTTCGGGGTTCAGGGTTCTGGGTTCGGGGTTCAGGGTTCACGGTTCACGGTTTAGGGTTCAGGGTTCAAGGTTCAGCGTTCCGGGTTCAGGGTTCAGGGTTCACGGTTCAGGGTTCACGGTTCAGGGTTAAGGGCTCCGAGCTCAAGGCTGAGGGCTCAGGGCTCAGCGTTCAGGGTTTAGGGTTCAAGGTTCAGGGTTCAGGGTTTAGGGTTCAGGGTTTAGGGTTCAGGGTGTGGGGTTCGGGGTTCGGTGTTCGGGGTTCAGGATTCATGGTTCACTATTTGGGGTTCACGGTTGACGGTTCAGGGTTCAGGGTTCAGGGGTTAGGGTTCACGGTTCACGGTTCAGGGCTTAAGGTTCAGGGTTCAGGGTTTAGGGTTCAGGGTTTAGGGTTCAGGGTTCAGGGTTGGGGGTTCGGGTGTTAAGGGGTTTAGGGCGTTTAGGGCTTAAGGTTTAGGGTTTAGG
>NW_010361131.1:0-8051 GCF_000414095.1 Morus notabilis | reverse complement strand
TTCCAAATCACCACTTCTTTATTATTATTATTTTTTTTAGGAGTCAAAACTAAGTCCTCATTCATTTCACCGATTTGAGTTTTTAATTCTAAATTTTTAGAGTTAAAAAGCTATAAAAAAATATCACGTCTAATTTTTTAAAAAAACTCTAATAAAATGTTACATCTCAATTCAAATTAAAAATTTGAATCCGCGAAGCGAGCAAGGCCTAAACCTCTTTGTCACTGTAAACAAAATTCCTTTTAGATAACTTGTAACAAGAATGTAATTAAATTGGTCCATCACAAGCTCTAAAAAATTCAACAAACATAAGATCTTTTTTTTTCCCCAAGAATCCATTTGTATTACAATCCTGGTCTAAAATGTAGGCGAAATTAAAAAGTTTTAAAACTTCGTAGTCTATCTCTTTCACCCCCTTAAGCTCATAGAGTACTTTGCAACTTCCTTTCAACTCAGCCAAGTATACGCACCAAGAAAAGGGGAAAAATAAAATTTCTGAGAAGAGAGACTCAAAAGACTAGAATTTAACTCTTAATTGCATATCAACGCTACACAGCCATTTAACTGACGAACCCTAATCTTCTTCAAAATTTATGTGAAATTTTACACTAAAATGGGATGAATATCGAATTAATTCTTACCCGATCAAAACAAACTCACATTTTTTTTTTATTTAAAAAAACAACAAAGAGCTTGAAATCGGAAGCATTTCTCGTTTGTTTTAGAAGTCGGAGAGATTCAAAAAGGGGTGAAATGGTGAAATTATGTTACCTTGTCTTCAAATTCGGACTCTTCCATGGCGAGGAGGAGTTCTTCGTTGTGGGGCTGAGGCCACTGAGATGGAAGCAACAACGACGTCGGAATCTTCGTCGTCGACCATGTGTACTCCGTCATGAACCCCGGGAACTGCAACATTTTCTCTCCACTTCTTTTCTTTCTTCCTAGGAAAAGATTTTCAAACGACAAGTCGCAGTCTCATAGCCCATAGGTGACTTTCAAGTGGTGTTTTTATTATTTTATTATTGTTATTACTATGAGTCTTTTTAGTCCCGTTCACTTCACCGATTTGAGTTTAAAATTTAAATTTTATTACAGTAAAAGTTCTTAAAAACAATTACATCACTTTTTTACTACATTAAAAAATTTTCACATAAAATCACATCTCAACTTAAATTACAAACTCAAATCAACGAAATGAACATAATTGATTTAAATTTTTTACTTTAACAATTAACTATTTAAATTTATAAATTTATTGTAATTTACCCTATTTTATAAAATTTGTTTAAATTTTTATTAGATTTAATGTATTAAAAATTTAAAAATTAAAATATTTATGTTATATTTAGATTGAGATGTTTAAATTTTTTGTTGAACGTGCTTTTTTTGACACTAATTTAACTAGGAGTGTTCACAGTCAGTTGGGTGGTTTTTTTTTTTTTTTTTTTTTTAGAAACCACTAACCAAACTAAAGATAATTTTTTCTTTTGAGCGGTTTGATATTTTTGACAAAAATTAAATTGAACCAAATCACTCATAAGCGGTTCGCGCAGTTTAGTTTGGACGGTTTGAGCTTAAGACTAAAAAAACTTTCAATAATTCATAAAAATTATAAAATCGTTAATTAAAAAAAAATAAAAATAAGATTAAAGTTTACAATATAACTCAAAAATAGCATATGTCTAATAGTTCACCATTTAAAATTTTAATACAAACTAACAAAAATATAATAAGGTGTATTTTATAAGTGTAGAACCTTTATTATGATTAATAAAAACTAAAATAAATATAAAAAATATATACGTATATTTTTAGGCTATTTGGAGAGTCCAAACCATAAACCAAACCGTCCAAAAAATTAGATTAAAAAACCGACCAACTACTTAATAATTCAAAAATAATTAACGATTTAGTTCGGTTTGATTTGAATTGGACAGTTTTCACGGTTCGACGGATTTTTTGAACGCCCCTACATTTAACACAATCATCGTCAAAATGAGGCGTATTGCAACAACTTAAAAGTTGATGAGACAACTTGTCAAAATTAAAAGTTTAGTAGACAATTTGCTAAACTACGATAAGTTTATGGGATAAATATGCTAAAAATTCTTGATAGATTGAAAGTCCATTGTGTTAAATATTTATAACTATTAGATCTGATCAATAATTACATTAAAATAAAAAATAATATGTCGAAAAATAGTTTTAATAGAGATTTAACTATTGAAAAATAAGAGATCTATTGATTGTATACACAACATACGTGTTGTAGCGAAAAAACTGTTTATTCCATTCCTGCACTTGTTACCTCCTTTCTCTATGATTAGCACTTACAATTCACGGTTGGGACAACGTCATAACAGTAGCAAAGTTTAAATATTATTTTAGACATTAATTATGTAAAAGTTTTAAAACATAAGTTTCAAAACTAAATAAAATCAAGAAAACAAAAGAACCAACGTGTTTGAATGACTGCATAGCAGCACTAAGTGTAGGGACAAAACTGATTTGACAAGTCCAAATTCACTAGTTGCGTATCAATGATGAGGACGCAATATTTTGTGTGAAGCTAGACCAATTTGATCGGTTGAGTTTTGGATTTCTTTTTTTTTTAAATATAATTTATTTTATTGAAAATTTACCCCTTTTTTTCTTTAAATTTAGTTTTTTAGTTGTTAGTTTTTAAGATAATGTTTAAATATTGATCATTAAGGGCACGTTTGGTTCATGCGTTTAAATCAGTGATTTTTGATTTTAATATTTGAAATTCAAATTTTTTGTGAAAGCAAAACACTATAGCAGAATCAAAATCATGAGTTTAAACGCATCAAACAAACGGGCTCTAAGGTTATTTATGTCATTTTCAACAATTTGACTACTTAAAGGATTATATTTTAATCTTTTAAAAAACTGGTATAAGTTTGAGATAATTGAGAAACATAAGGGACAGTTTTTTAATTATGAAAAACACAAGGGTAAATATTGGATTTACTTAAAACTGAGGGGTACATTTTAGATTTTCTCATTCTTATCAGAGAATCAGAGAATCTCCCACACTCTCTCTCTCCATGCAGCAGGCAATACTTGTGACTGGCTAGCAGGGGAACATTTTTTCTTTTGATCTTTAGACTTTATTTGTTCGTTGCTTGCCTTGTAGTCTTGACATGTTGAGTATTTCTTCATCAAGCATGTCTCCACTAGGCGTATAAAATGAAATTGCACTGAGGAAGGAATAGTACAGACACCCATACCAATTCATACCCATCTTTTCATCTCTTTCAAACTACAAACAAAACAAATCACCTCCATCTCCAAGTCATGGCTGAACCTTTGATTTCCGTCCTCTTGGAACAGCCGGTTTCAGCCACCATTGGAGAGGTCAAACAACAAGTGCGGCTTGTAACCGGCGTCAAGAAAGAAGTGGAAAAGCTCAACAGGAATCTCCGAGCCATTGATGCTGTTTTTCTTGATGCAGAGAAACAACGAGTGCGTGATGCCTCTGCGTCTCTTTGGTTGGATAGGCTCAAAGACGTTTCGTACGACATGGACAATGTGCTGGATGAGTGGAACACACTACCGTCAACAGAATTAATTCAATTTTAAAGACGGATAAGTGATTTTTGTGATCTTAAGAACGATTAAGAAGGATTAAAAAATGGTCAGAAAATAAGAACATGCAGATTTATAATAGTTCATCTTTAATTCAAAAAGGTACGTCTGACTGAAGAGGAGAGAAATTCATTATATTCTAAAAAATGAGAATACAGAGTGTCCTTCTGTCATTTCTACACATATATATATATATATACCCCTTTATTTATAGTGTCTTTTCATGCTGGAGTTGCTGTAGTTGTAAAACACATCCATTCTCAAATTGAAGATTGAAGAGGAAGAAATACAAGGTGAAAGTAGTTGTGTTGTGGTGCTGAAGAAGGTATGTTTCTTTATACCGTCTTCTTGGTTTCGTGTTTGTTTTACGAATTCCTCATGTGGGTATTGGTTTACGTCGTGATATTGCTTGCAAGATAGAAGATTTGAATGAGACACTAAATGATATAGCCATTGAGAAAAATAGATATAATTTTAGCACCACCAAAGCCATTGAATATGAACGGCCAAAGACTTCCTCCCTTATGGTTGATTCCGAAGTCTACGGCACAACTTGTTTATATTGATGAGCAAGTTAAGGCTCATTATGAGCATAGGACTTGGGTGTGTATCAGATCCTTTTGTTGAATTCAAGATTGCGAAAGCAATTATTGAATCTCTCGAAGGTACCACCCCTATTTCAGATGAATTGGAAACGTTTTTGCAACGTATCCATTCATCTATTGAGGGGAAAAGATTGTGCGTGTTTGGAACCATTTTTTATAACGGTTTTTACGTATTTCGAGAAGTAAAAAATGAAAATGAAAACGCAACGACGTTTGTTTAGCAAATAGTTTGAAAACGAAAACGAAAACAATGAGAATGGTTTTTCTGAATGAATTAGAAAACAGTTAAGAATTATTTTCACTTTTCTGTTTTCATTTTTTAGTACTTATCAACAATCTTATAATATATTAATTAATAAACACGATTTTATTTTTTTATTATACTCAAAACAATCTCTTAAAAAATCAATCAAACGCAATTTTAGAATCGGTCATAGAATTATTCTCAAAACAATCTCATTTTTATTTTTTATTAAAAATAAAATCATTTTAAAACTAATTTCAAACACACCCATTCCTTTTTGTCTTAGATGATGTGGGGAACAAATAAAGAACTCTCTTAAGAGTAGAGCAGTAGGAAGCGAGTTTTGGTGACAAGTAGGAAATAAAAAAAGATGTAGCTTCTATGGGATTTAGAGGATGTTCAATTGAAGGTTTTTGTCCCATTCTTGTTGAGGCTATTACGATTTAAGTCTAGTAGAAAAGTGTTGGGTGCGTTTGAAACTCGTTTTAAAATGATTTTATTTTTTATATGAAAAGAGAAATGATTAAAAATCATTTTTCATTTCTCTCTAATTTTACACTAAACTAAAAAATCGTTTTCATTTATGTTTTTTATCTTCAATTGTGTTAAACGTCATTTCTCTCATATTTTCATTTTTCTTTTTCAAAAAACGTGAAAAATAAAAACAAAAATAACTTCAAACACATCCGTTGTTTCTCATTTTGCTCGATTTTCCCAAAAGATTATGAGATTCAAGTTCCTGATTTGATTATGTTAAGGATGTCCCAAAATTATTTTAGTCAAACCCAAAATCTAGAGAATAAAGGGCAGTATTGTTTTAAAAATTTAGCGATGAGATCTTTCTTTCAAGACTTGAAGAAAAATGGAGACGGAGATATTATCAAGTGCAAGATGCATGGCATTGTCCATGACTTTGCTCAATTTCTCACGAAAGATGAATGCTTGGTAATTGAGGGACAAAGTGCCGAGGAGAAAAGGATTCGTCACATAATGTTAGATTTTGCCGAAATCCCAGTGTCACTATACAGCAAAAAGAATCTGCTTACCCTTTGTGTTACAGGGTCAAATTTTGTATCAACTTCTCTAAGGCTTGGATTTATTGTCAAGTCTAACGTATCTTAGGGCGTTGAGTTTGTGCAATTGCGGTCTTCAAGAAATACCTAAGGAGATTGATAAGTTGATACATTTGAGATAGGCCCGGCAATATGGGTCACAACACGAAGACACGACTCGAAAACGACACAAATTTTACGGGTTAGGGTTGAGAAAAAAGAGGTTCGAGTCAGAATTTGGTCGACCTGAAATTGATACAAAAAACACAGGTCAATTTCGGGTTGGACCCGCCTAACCCGAACACGACACGAAACTCGTAAAAAACTAAAAAATACATATATTTTTCATTGCATATTTTAAATTTTATTATGAACTTGTGATATCATGATAGTTATACTCAAAATCTTATACTATTATTTGCTTAATTTCAATGGATGTTATTGTAATTTAGTGTGTTATGAATTTTAAGTTATTTTTAATGTGTAGAAAACTAAATAAAAGCATACAATTTTTGTGTCAATTTCGGGTTCACGGGTCAATTTCGTGTCACGGGTCATTTTCAGGTCGTGTCGTGTCAACTCGTAAAGTGGTCATGTCGTGTTCGTGTTGCGGTTTTTAAAAAATTTTGTGTCACGGGTCGTGTTCGGGTTGATTACAAATTTAGAAAGAAACGATCAAAATACGACACGTGACATGAATTGCCACCTCTAATTTGAGATATCTTGATATCTCTCTTAATTATGATCTTCTTACGTTGCCGGATATGTGAGAGTAATCTCAGTAAATATGTATTATATAATAAAGAAGAAGAATGCAAACGACAACATAAAGTTTAAGAAGACTAAACGCAGCGTATTGCTTAAAGGATTCACACAGACTAGTAAAAGTGCTCCACGTGAACGTTCCTTCAAGTCGGTGCTGAGCCAAATTCATTCTTAACAAATATATATGTAAAATAGAATTAGTTGTAGTCATTTTTTTTAGTCGGTGAGGAACAGAGACTTTTGTATCTGAGAGGTTGAAACAAAATTTCTAGTGAGAGAAAACCAGTACAGAGAGAGAATATGTTCTGTGAGTGTTTGAGGTGTGAGAAAATAGAAGAAATTAGGATTTCTTCTGGGTATTTTTTCTCTGGAAACACTTTATTTTCTCTTGGGTTAGTTTCTGGGTTTGTGTCTCTAATTCTTCAGTTGAGAGTTTTTGTGTAACAACAGGGTGTAATCTTCTTCTTCTTTATAGTAGATTAAGTTTCTTGTAGAGGAACTCAGCGGGGAGTAGGTCAATTTTTGGCCGAACTTAGAAACTTTGACGTGTTCTTACTTTTTCCTTTCTTGATTTATTCAGATTCATCTCACTCTGATTGTCTTGGTCTCGTTCCAACAGGATACATTGTGCAACTTATGTAATTTCCAAACATTATAGATGTGTGGTAGCCGCTGTACTGGAAATCTACCAAGAGGGATAGGAAAACTGATTGATTCACGGCATCTACAATTTTGGTTTGATGCTGACCTCAAATTGCCAAAAGGGATTGGAAGATTAACTTCTCTCATGACTCTCGACGAGTTTGTTTTTTAATTTCTTCTTTACTTTTAAAGATATTCTTCGGCACGTTAATATACCGGTAAGTCAAATTTTATATCTATCAAATTTACATAAAATCGCATAAAAATAAAAAAATACACAGAATTAACGGTTATCTAAACCTGATCTACTAATATAATAAGTGTACTAAGGAATCTCCATTTTATTTATTGTGAAACATCAAATAAATATTTCTTCGATCACGTCTAAACTGTATAACAACGTTATTAATGACGATATTAGTACTGTCGATGCTAAAACATTGTCCAAAATGATAATTGATGATGTCTTGTTGTGCCGTAGCAGATATCATAAATCACGACACAAGAATGCGCTCGAGTAAAAAGAGTGCATCAGATGTGGGCCTCCAACACATACTTCAGCTTTCCGGGGCCCAAGTCAACACGAAGGCTGATATTAGGTTCAGTTTTAGATTTTAAAAAAATATTAAAAACATATTTTTTAATCCGACAAAAAAAAATATGAAATTAAAATATATAGCTAATAGGTTATTTATTATTACTATGGGTCTTTTTATTGATGGAATGATAGTTTTTTATTGATAGAATGATAGTCGAGCGTATTACATATTTATGATCATTGGAATGATCATTAATTACATTAAAATAAGAAATAGAGTTAAAAAATATTTCTTGAGATTTTTTTCTCTCTCTCTAGTATTAGTCATTGTAGTCAATTTTTTTCTTATAAAAAATTCTTAAATTAATTAGTGCTTCATTAATGCTCTTTTTGTTAAATTTTATAATTATCTCCTAAAAAGTCTTCGAACTATCTTCTCTTTTTAGAATTAGTCTTTTTGTTAAAAGTTGTACTAAGATTAATCACTGAAAAAACTTAAAAATGAAAAAATTAGTTAGTTTGTTAATAAATAGATGTAAAAGATATTAAATATATGAAGTACCAAAGGTAGTTCCTAAACTGACGCAAAAAAAAAA
>NW_010361130.1:0-210 GCF_000414095.1 Morus notabilis | reverse complement strand
GTTCGGGGTTCGGGGTTCGGGGTTCAGGGTTTAGGGTTTAGGGTTTAGGCTTTTGGGTTTGGGGTTTTTGGTTTAAGGTTTAGGGTTTAGATTTTAGGGTTTGGGGTTTAGGATTTAGGGTTTGGGGTTTGGAGTTTGGTGTTTGGGGTTTAGGGTTTAGTGTTTAGGGTTCAGGGTTCAGGGTTCAGGGCTTAGTGCTGTGGTTCAGGG
>NW_010361129.1:204599-259479 GCF_000414095.1 Morus notabilis | reverse complement strand
AACCAAACTTTTTTCATTTCAAAGCTGGCTTTTTCTTTCTTTCTTTTTCTTCGAGAAAATTAGTAAATTCACTTTTAGAATGCATTGTTAAGATTTTTACTTTTTATTTGTAATTAATACTCTTTTAATTAATAGAGTTATTTAACTAAAAGGGATATTAATTAAGTGTAAGGGATAAAAATCTAAGACTATACATTTTAAGATATTTATTTCCTTTTCCCTTCTCCCTTCTTTTCTCAAGAAAAAAGAAAATTCCCTCCAAAAGGGTTTTTCAGTATCTAATTAGAGTAAGATAGACCCCATTTTCTCCACTATTGGATATTATTTGGAGTATATCTTAGGAATTAAGATAATTCAAATTTCCAAGTTTTAAGCGAGTAAAAATCTTTCCACCTTGTCGAAGATAAGACGTTCAAATTTCACAAGCAACTCAAAAAAAAAAAAAAAAAATAAAAAAGTTACAATTTGCATGCAATACTTTCAAACTGGCTGGATATGTTAAGGGAAAAAGTATCCTTGAACATAGAAGTCAACTTTGCAACTCATAGTCTTGGAATAGAAGAATAGATTGGTGGAGATAATAATTGAACCTTGAAGAGCAATTTGTAAGCTTTCAATTAAACTATGATATCAGGGCATAGAAAATGGTCAGAAAAGAAGTTTTCCTAGGAAAAGGAATATCCCAAACAAAGAAAGTTACTTGAAATGTAGACCAAGAAAACCTCAAAAGAAGTAATGAAGATTTGGAGAACCAAATGCATAAGGGTTGAATCATTTAAACCCCGTGGACCGATTTTAAGAATCCTCAATAACCGATGATCAAACTGGGGGCAAGTTGATAAAATATACGACGAAAGTTGTAACAATGCCAAGAGATGAAATTTATGAACACAATAGCAAAATTGATAAGTGATAAATTTCACCGTCTTATAAAATGTACGATAGTATTTGTAAAAGCGACAGCAAAATATAACTGGTCTATGACACAACATTGAAATGTAAAACCGAAACCTAGAAATGGCGTTGTGAGTTTATCCCACGGCACGATAGAACGACCCCACACTGAGTTAGCAATTCTCATTCTGACCATTGTTAATTTAGACCATATGGAATATGAATTCTGCTTCTTTAAATAACCAAATGGGGAAAGATGATTCAGAAAGCACAAAATCACAATCCACAAATGGCAGTGTTGTGACTGAGGGTCCTTTTAAGTATCAATTCAACGTTTACAATTATAAGCAAGCTGTAATTCGAGAATACATATATTTTAAGGTAATGGATGAACAATGCCATTTTGGAAAATATTGCGTAATTAAGTACAACAAGTAATAATGCAGCTGCCTTTGATGCGACTAATCACATGTGCAAAGCATAGTAGGTTCTAGATTCACTCAAAATAGTTTGTAAAGCTTTTGGTCCTACCTAAAGTAAGAGAAGCTTCAATTTTATCAAAAACCACTAACACAAGAAAGGAGCTTTCTGTGGTAGGATTACCCTCTCAGTAGTGCACGCCACAATATATATTATTTTGATAGTTGTAATAAATTGAATAGATGACCAAAAAAATTAATGAAAATAAATGAAATTGAATTCTTATCAAGTCACGTCATCATATTTCTATATTTGGAGGTGACCATCGATGGAAAGATAATCATTAAAAACTCGTCTGTACGTAAAACTAACAGAATCTGATATAGATTTGACGGCAAGAGTATTTTTTTCATACCATATCATATATTTCTCCTAGCATAATTAAGTTTCACTCTTATTAGTATAACTCCACTTCTGCATTGCTTTAGTATTAGTAATAGTAGTAAATAAAGAAGATTTAGATTTAGATGGAACTAGCTGTGAAAAACAAATCCCGGTATCAACACTAAATTGAGAGAAAGATCAAACAAAACATACCACCTCAGTACTACTCAAAAGAACAAAACAATTCAATTTATTTCATTAAAATATATTCGGTTTGACATTCATGTATGTTTGAACCACCCTTTGCAAATACCAGGAAAGGTGTCCCAAGAGGCAGGGGTTTGACTTTGGGCATATTCTGATGTTGTTGCAGAGGCTGCGACAGGGAAGAATGAAGCTAAATGTTGCATGTCGAGACTAAGATTATTATCGTTCGTTACACCTAAGGATTGACTGCTGGGGATTTCCCCGCTATCGCTGTACCAATGCGGGACATGTTGCAGGGTGTTGGGGGAAAAATTTAACAGCTTCGACAGGTCTTCTGGCAAGGAATTCATCTGCTCTTTAGGCTCTTCCTTTGCCACCACTTCTGCTCATGCATTGGAAAGAATGCTTTGTTATTACTATTGAGAGACGTCATGTGTCAACGCTAGTTTTTAACCAATCATAGATTCACATGTTAACTATGAAATTAACAGATTATGACACCAGGGTTGAGATAATTTTACGTGGCAATGTCTGACTGATTAAAAAACAATCAACAAGGAAGTTTTTCAGTGTCAGTTTTAAGAAACAAAGAACATACCTAGCAATAATAAAACCAATCAAACTACTAAAAGCAGTGTCAGTTTTAAGAAACAAAGAACATACCTAGCAATTAAAATGTGTGTGTGTGTGTGTACTAAAAATTCACCTGAAGAGCTCTCAACAGACCTCTGAGCTTCCTCCAACAGGTTCTCCAAAAGGTCCTCCAACAATCCGCTATTCTTCTCGCTCGTAGTCACCTTGTCATCACACGCAATCTGGGGCTGCTGCTGCTGCTGCTGCTCCCCTTTGTCATCACCCGCAATCGGGGGCTGCTGCTGCTGCTGCTGCTGCCGCTGCAGCATTTGGGGGAATTGGCTTGAAGGGAGCTCCGACTTGACCGAACACATCGGGCCAGACTCGAACTGGGATCCGACGGATTGCGACAAAGCAGGGGGGTTAAAACTCATCGGAAACTGAAAACAGGAGGCGTCACTCAACTGCGTGGGCGGCACGGAAGAGGAGCATTGCGGATAGGACTTGAAACGGAGCGGGGTCCCAAGGACGGGGACGGGGCGGTGGAAGGTGAAAGAGCTTGAGAAAGGGTAGGAGTGGGGCTCAAAGAGGTGGGGAGAGGTTAAGGTCGGGTTGGATTGGAGTGGAGAGGATAAGGGGGAGTGTGGTGGTGGGGTTGGGGAGAATGGGATTGGGGAGTGGTTTTGGAATGGAAAAGTGGGAGTTGTGGGGGTTGTTGGTGTGATTGAATTGCTTGGTGGGGTTGTGGGGTTGTTCTGAGATAGCTGAATATCACTCGGATAAAGAGGTAGGCCTTGGCGTTTGCGTCTCTTCACTCTTGTGTTCCAATAGTTCTTGATTTCGTTGTCTGTTCTTCCAGGTAACTAAGACATGAAAAGTATAGAAATTACAAGCAAAAGAGAAAAAACAAAAGAACAGTTATGATACACATCATGAAATGTAAAAGCTTTATCACGAATGCGCATTTGTCAAAATTCTGTATATTTCGAAAAACTAAAATGATTGTCATGTCACGCTTAACAAGTTATCAACAAGTATAGAAATTTTATAAGTTTTGAAAAACTAAAGTGACTGTCATGTTACGCCTAACAAGTTATCAACAAGTATGAAATAACAAGCAAAAGAAGATAATTGGAATGACAATCAGGATACGCATTATGAAAAATTTTATCATGAACGCATGTCAAAACTCTATAAGTTCGAAAAACTGTAACGACTGTTTTGTTTCTGCTTTTTTAGTCCGAAGAAGTTACCAACATGTGTCATGAAACTATTTTTTTTTTCGAAATTTGGATCATTTTCAATGTTTTGTACGTGCATGTTTAGAATTGACAAGGCACGAGAGAGACTTGAAAACTCAAGTGACAAAAGCAGAGAATTTGAGAACCAAAAATATTGTCTGACATGAAAACTCGAACGTTAGGCCTAACTGAATAAAGAAAATGGAAAGAGGAGGAACCAAGAAAAGTACTAGTTTGTGTTGTAATGTACCTGGGCAAAAGAGACGCAAGTAGAGCTTGTTTTGTTTCGTTTCGTTTTGTTTTGTTTTGTTTTTACAGAGCAGAAAAGAACAGAAAAACGCACCAAGTAAAAGATTTGTTCTCAACAATGCCGAAAAGGGCAAGCCCAACACGGGCAAACTAGAGTCCTAAAATGTTCATAATTCAGAAAACATGAAACACAGCTAAAAAACTGGCGTCTGGGAACATTAACTCATGAAGTGATTTTTTTTTTCCACGTCTCAAATTACAACTCAAACTTTTTTGTTACAGTATTTTCTCTTATAAAAATTCAAATTTAAACTTTTTTACTACAACATTTTCTTTCACATAAAATTAACTGTAAAACTTAAATTATTAACTCGATGTATAAAGAACATGACGGGTAGAAAAAAAAAAAGCAAAAAAGTTGTTCTTCAAAAAGCAGAAAAAGCAGAAATGGTGTATTCAATTGAATGGGAACATTATGCCTTGTGGCCTTAGTAACACATTTTCCATTTTTCAAAAAAAAAAAAAAAAAAAAAAAGTTACCGAACATGCTTGGCTCCCAAGTAACAGCAAAGAACACAACTACTTAGACATTATTTATTATTATTATTATTATTATTATTATTATTATTATTATTATTATTATTATTGTGGGGCCTGAAAGAGAATAGGTAAGCTAGTAGATAAGCCAAAAACCATTTCCAGACCCCCCACAAAAAATTAAAAAAAAAAATTAAAAAAAAACCATTGAATCGTAATTCAAAAACCCAAAAACAAAAATGCAATGTAGAGATACCCTCCAAAAAAACACAAAAAACAAAAAACCCACAAAGAACGAACCAAAAAAACAACCAACAAAAGACACAGAACAATGAAAAAAAAATCAAACAGAGTAGTAAAATAGTACAACGACAACAATAACTAGACGAGTGTGCTGTTACCTGGGCCGCCATGCGAGCCCATTTGTTGCCATACTTGGCATGGAGTTCAAGAATGAGCCTCTCCTCATCAGGCGTGAAAGCCCCTTTCTTCAAATTGGGCCTCAGATGGTTGGCCCACCGGAGCCTACAGCTCTTGCCGCACCGGTTCAGCCCAGAATGCTTCTGAACCGCGTTCCAGTTCCCCTCCCCGTGCGCCCTCACGTACTCTATCAAAACCTGGTCCTCCGTCGCCGTCCATGGCCCCTTCTTCAACGCCCCCTCACCGTTCGATCCCGACGCTCCACCCTCGCTCCCTGCTCCGCCGCTGTTCCCGATCATACCCACCCCCAATAGACGACACAACACAATTAATAAAACCCAAAAAAGATATATATAAAAAAAATAAAACAACGTTGTTTGTTGCTTTTGCTTGTTTCGGGTGGGCCCCTGTTGCTTTTTCTGCAAATATATAAATATTTTTTTTATTTTCACATTCTTTTCCTTAATTTTCCCTGCCTCTCCCCCTCACCATCTCTCTATCTCTTCTCTCTCTTTTTCTTTTTTTCCTTTTCACTTGTTAATAATTAATAATAACAAAGCACTCTTTTGGGGTTTTTTTTTGTTTTTTTTTTGTTTCTTGTTGTCCAAGCAAAGGAAGGAAAACGGGAAATGATGAATTTCGCTTGTGGATATGTTTTTGTTTGGGAACAAAAACACACCCACAATGAGGAATTCAGAAATGGAGAAAGAGTGAGAAAGAGAGGAGAGAGAGAGAGAGGCCCGGGGGGCCTGGTGTGAGAAGCAAAGGGTGGTGGTGGTGATTGGAAGGTAAGAAAAGGAAAAAGAAAAAGAAAAGAATAGGAGGGGAGAGAAAATTGAATTAAAAAATAAAGAAGAAATGAGAGAATAAGAGAGAGAAAGAGGAGCAAATTTAGGAGAGAGAAAAAAAAAAGTGTGGAGGGTGGAAAAGCCAGCGATGAAAGGCCTTGTTCTAATGGCTTACCTTTTTACGCGCTTTTTCTCCTTTCATTCAGGGATCTTTTTGACACCTCTTTCTTAGAAAATCTTCACTGTTTAGGCTTTAATAGTGAATTATACACACAATTACAATACAGAAAAGGTTAAGGCCTCTGTCACTTTACTTTTTACTGTGGGGAGACAGCAAAAATTGGGTGGTTTTGCCTTTTATATATATATATATATATATATAATTTTGGGCATGGAAAATGTGGTAAAAAGCCAGAGTTTGGGATATACACAAAAACCCATTTTAAGAGTTGTGCATTTTTTTTTGATTTCGTGAAGAGTAAGGCCTCATTACATGATAATATGATAACTTGACATTGCCCTTTTGTGTTGATTAATGGGTCTCATTTGAATCTAACATCTTGATTGATATCAAAAAGGGAAAATTTGGTGAATGCGCCTATCAAATGTGTACCATTACTATTTAAGTGGTTTCTTGCACTCATGCACCTTGAATAGTTGAATTTATTAGTATTTGACAATTTGGATTATGAGCATACAATTTTGACAAATTGGAATCTAAACTTAAAAATTTTGTTGCAATAGTGGTCCAAACTAGCGTACATCAATTAATGGATGTAAATGACATATGAATGCACTCCAAATTTTTTGTTGGTTAGCAAATTGAATCCTTAACCTTTTCAAATTTCTTTAGGGACCTAACCGTGGTCTATTAATTGGCAACCGTTATCAAATGGACTGCTTTGCCAAGAATTATCAAATTTAGGTTTCTAAATGACCAAATTAAAAATTGGAAGTCTTAACTTGCATTTTCTTCATGATGCACTATGCAATATCTTTAGATAGTTCACTTTTTTAGTTTTCACAATCACTGGAGACCGACTGACTTGTCACCAATAGTAAAAGTGATTCAGTTTGTGGCCATGGTCATTTACCGGCGTTGGTAGCCTAAGTCAACAAGCGACCACTAATCACTCATTGACGATTGACATTGATCACCGGAGCTAGCTAGTGGGAGACTGATTTACTTGTCACCGATGGTCGAAGTCACTCAGCAAGTGACCATGGCCATCCACCTGCATCGGTAGCCCGACCACTAATCACTCGTTGACATTGGTCGCCAAAGTTAGTGGATGACTCTCAGTCATCTGTTGGCGCTAGTCCACTGAGTTACTTGGTGAACAACTTCTATCATCAAACATTGCCCTTGACCAGAATTCAGCATTCACTAGGTATGTGACTAGCCTTTCTTAGATAGTGAGGGGGCATTAGTCTTAGTGGAATAGCCAAATGGGGGGCATTAGTCTTTAAAATAGACATAATTACCAATCACGTTTTGTGGTGATAAGTACCTCAAATGCTTAAGACTCTACAAAATGGAAATTTTAATATGGGGGACTTCTATCATTTATGAAGTTTCTCATTCATGGTTTTGATCACTTGTGCTTGAGATGTGGCTTCTATAGTTGTACACATATAAGTGGCAAGAATTGTACCTCAAAAAGTTCATAGTTTATTGAATGGAATACCATTTAATATGGAGGACCCTTCATATTATTCATTAATAATTGAAGGTTTCCATTCAACTAAGATAATTACGTAACCAAAGCTGATTGTAAATTTACTACTTTATTGACTTCATTCCACTTTTGCGGCAAATGGATTTTGAATTTTATAATTTTTTTTTTTTTTTTGTCCCGGATATTCCTTTATGTCTTTTACTATTTTCATGTCCACCTAGTTATGGTAAATGTAACTGCAGATAGTCTTATTTATATCATAAAGTTGCGTTGAAATTAAAACGCAGTTTACAATGATAGATGGTTAGCTATATGAAGGGGAAGGGGTCTCAATCAAAGTCAAACAATAAAAAAAAATGGAAATAATGAAATAGAAATTGATTTTCTTCAAATTAAGCACACCTTATTAAAAATAAATAAAAATAAGTGTGCGCAATTGACACTTTCAATTTAAATTGAAGTGAAAATAAACTATGATTGATGAATCAAAAACTAATTTTAAAGTGCACTCTCATATTTGGTGCAATATTTAATGCAATTTCTTCTTTTTTTTTTTTTTTTAGAAAGCATTTTTTGGCTAAGTCGATTCATTTATCATGTTCCTAAATCAGCATTTAATTAATCACAATATAAACATTTATTAATATGGATTACAAGTGTCCAATGTTGAAAAGATAAAGTAGCCAATTTTCTAAACTAACGCTTTTGACTTGGCTCATAGCTTGATGTGAAACGAATCAAGTTGATTGCAAGAAACACTAGCCAATGGTAATCCAACTAAAACATAGTGGAATTAAATAAAATGTGCATTTGCCATTTAATTCTATGTCAAATATATAAAATTTTCCACTATTATTTGTTGTCCCCTATTTTTTTTTTTTTTGTCTCCTTGCATGACTTTTCCTTACTAATTATTTGTCATGTTATTTAAATTTATCAACTTAGCTACCACATTAACCTAACTAGATACTACAAATATAAAAGCAATTAAATGAGATGTTAAAATTCAATTGGATGCACAAACAATGAGAAAAAACTACTTAATTAAAAGTTGTGGTCTTGAGCCTATTTTAGCCAGAGAAACAAAATATCTGAAAATATGTGGTGCCGTTGGGTCAAACGCAGCTTATTTTTGCTTCAATCCACCTACGGCCATGGACCAAAAGCACAAACAAAACACGCTTTTGTTTGCTTATTTTGACAATTCCGTGATTTTGATGTTAGAAATAAAGCGTTTGTTATTGTCAAAGATCAGAAACCTACCAAAATTGACTTTTCATAACCATATTCTATATAAATAGGTATGAGAAGAGAAAGCTTATCAATATTCATTTAGCCAAAACATAAATAGATAAAATCTTGTTAAGGCGTCAATACCTCCATGGCTCTGCTCCCAAACATCTTCGGGTGCTTCTCTGAGTCCCCGCAATCTTCGGAGTCCAAACAATACATATGCGACAGAGATGTTTGCGTTCTAAAAACTCGCGAGGAGAATTCGAAGCAGAAGCAGAAGCAGAAGCAAGGATTTGGAGTCTCTTTTGCCCTTCTTTCTATGAGAAAGTCTTGAAGATTTTAGGAGGGAAACTATGAAAAAGTGAATTGAATCAAGTCATTTGTGCATTTCAAGTGGCTGATGGAGAGAGACGGTTGATACGGAGCCTCTCATGCCAAAACCCTACATATTCTTGGGTCTCAGGGACAATAGTGTCTTTCCAATTGTATGTGTTAATTAATCTTGGCATCATATATTGCTGAGAAGTTCTAGATATGTACATCTTTGGTGATAATCTTTATTGGTTTTGAACCAATTGCAGAATGTAACACATTATAATGAGAAGAAAGGATTGGGGACATACTCATTGCATTTCCTCCTATAATTAGACGTGTCCTTTTATATCAGAATTAGGTAAAGCTTAGTTGAGTAATATTATTCAGCAACAATTGTTTGTGTGTGTGTGTGTGTTTTTTTTTTTTTTAAATGTACAAATCTATGCCCCATTTACCTATGCAATCATCCATACCTAAATGCTAAGGGCCAATCCGTTTTTTAGGGTGGGCGTTTCCTTCCCCTTCCCCCTCCTTTTCGTTGCCCTTTTTTTTTTTTTTTTTTTTTCCCTTTTTCTTTTCTTTTTTTAGCTTCTCTCATTTTCTTCTTTTTTTTCTTCCTTATCTTTTCTTGTTACATCTTTTAACCTTTGATTTTTATATATATTCAAATATGTCTTATTTAAATATTTTTCTTAAGATTATTTAAAATATTTTTTTAATTACCCTGTTAAATTAATTTATTCTCAAATCTGTCCTTACATAAACATCTTTTGTCTGGGATCCTCATAAATTTCAGCTTCAGTTGCATAAATTTCAGCTTCAGTTGCATAACATTTCGCACAAATTTTTTTTAAGGTGTTTTTTTCTTTTCTGTTTTTTTGTTTCGCGTCTTTTGCTTTAGATCTTTTTTCACACTTTTATTTTTATTTCTTTTATCTTTTTTTTTTCTTTTTTTTCTGACGATTTATATAACCATTATTTTAATCCATGTGTTTTTAACTACTATATAAGAAGTATGAAAATTGGATCACTGCAAAATATGCAACTAAGAAAGCAACAAATATGTAAAAAGATGTAATGATGTTGGAGGCTCACTTTCTATTAATTATTGGATCATTGCTATCCTTTCTTGTTTGAATTGTTTCTCTCTATTTTTGAATGAACTACAAGAAACAGAAGACTTGGAAAAAAATAAATAATAAATAAGAAAAGGAAATTTGCATCACAAGTACTCAAGCTTTTGAATTCTTGACACTTAGATCCTTTTTGAAATTTTGGCACTTTGAGTCTCCAAATTTGTATTTTGTTGACGGTGTAATTTAAGGAGTAGTGTTAAGTTATGAAGCCTAATTATTGCCCCAACCATTATTGCCTCACAAAGAAGATTTCACGGAATATTTCATTAAGGGTACATTCCAAATTCAAAGAATTATCTCATTAAGGTTAGTCTTGGGATTTCATGCGTATAAATTCAGTTGCCTTAAATTTTCTTATATAAAGTGAGCATCAATTTAAAGTTTGATAGAGAGGTTAAAAAGACACCTAAAAAGATTAAAAAGACAGAGAAAGTGTGAAATGTGCGATTTTTCTTCTATAAACTTTTTTATCATAGAGAATCATTACAGCCGCTAAAAGATTTGTCAGTTTTTTATTTGATTTATTTTATACGACTTCATTGCTCTTTTTTTTTTTTTTTTTTTTTTTTAATAACCCTGCAATTTTATGGCTCTTGGTAATATAGGGGTTTTTTTTTTTTTTTTTTTTTTTTTTGGATTGTTTCATTAATAATTGCCTAGAAATATTCCAAAACCAAGGTAAATCTTTAGACGAGACTACTGGTCTAGTTTAAAACGCAAGACCAATCACCGTCGAGAGTCGCACACGGCCTATGGGAAAGCAAAAACTTGTTTTGATGAATTGATTTGCAATGCAAACAAAAATTGAAAAAAAAAAAAAAAAAGGTATCAAATAAGGAGAAATAGTTGAAATTTTCAATTTGAGATGAGAGATTTTCCCATGTACACTACAGCAAGTATAAAGTGGAATTATCAATGCAATTTTCATGAAGGCATATCAAAACCAAAGGTGACTAACATCTATGCAACTAATCCTCAACCACCCGTCACAATGTACATAGGCCTCGACTAGATTTTATGCATAAATTACCGGATTAGGAGCTTCAAAACAATTTGTGTATTCTCATTATAGAATCAATAATCCTTCTAAACTTCATACGACCCCTTCTTGACATTGATATGTGCAGCTGAAAGTCGGTAATCGTCGACTCAACCATAATAGATGTATTCACGAATTTCCCTTGGAACTATATTGTCGGGCAAATCAATGGTCAATCATCCAATGTCAAGCAAACTCATCTGACTGAAAAGAATTATTCCTCTTCCCCCACTGAAAAATCGCCGTCAATGACCAGGACCTTGTGTGACCTCCCCCGAGAACGACAACAAGATTAGCGGCAGTCTTCCAAAAACGTTTTATTGAATGCACATCTCTCTGTTGTATCAACTCGGAGAATTTGTCACACTCGATGCTACTTACGCACCGACAACCAAACATTCCACGTCCTGTGTTGGGATCAACAAGTACCTCAATCTGTATCAAAGTTATCCCCACTTCTCAGAGTACCCACCTGTGTTCAGAGTTGTAAAGCAAGGTCTGGCTGCTGAGACTCGACCATAACACCAGACGACTGTTTCACTGGAGACCCTGGAGACTGGAAGCCAATATTCAAGTCCGGAGGAAGGGTGTCCTGTTTCTGCCTTGGCTGGGAATGAGGGCTCAGAGCACGCCAAGGGGACTGCATCTGGAACCTCGACAAGTCAGCTGTAGCTAGTTGAGGGAACATTATAGGTCGGTTTTGGAAGTGCGCTTCATTCCCAAAACGTGCAAGTTGGGGGAAGAATGCTGGAACTGGGAAATTGTTCTTCTCAGGGTGATATTGCATTGCAGCTGACACAGGAAATTCACCACGAATTCGTGCAATTTGTGATTGAGATTCCCTAGCTGGGTTGTAGAGTGAATCCGCAGATATCTGACTTTTAGGTGTAGTTGGATTCTCACTTGGTTGTTTAAATGCTCCAGCCCCGATGGACATCCATGCACGGGCAGCAGCAGCTGCAGCATTGTTCAAGTCATCTCTCTTTACTGACGGCATGGATGGCATGGCTTGTTGAGTATCAACGGTCGATTGATCTGAAGATTTTTGTTGCTTCTGTGTCTTCTCGGCCATTATTTTCATCAACTGTACTGGGTCACTTACACCCTGCTCCTGTCCATGCGGAAAATGGAGTCCTCCTTTGGCCATGTGATTTCCCTCAGATGGACTACTCATTCGACGGTCCAAGGAATTCCTAGTGTCTTTCCCATTCGGCAGCCCTCCATTTCCAGAAACAACTCCATTACTATCTGGCAACTTGAAAGGTACAGTTTGTGGAAGATTCATATGTCTTGGTGTTGTATCTCTCAACTTAGATGCCGCTGCTTCTGAATTTCTTAAGATTTTCTTTTTAGCAATATGGTCAGCATTTTTTGGACCAGCCGTGGGTAAAGAGTTGAGCTCAACTTGTTTTGGTACATAAATCTCGGGCTTAGAGAAGTTCCTTGATTGCACATTTGATTGCCGATGAATGGCATTGACAGTGACGGTGGATTTCATTCCAGCAGAGATAAATGCAGATGGTTTGGTTTCTAATTGAGGCCCAGTAGAGCTAAATCCAGATGCAGACGGTTTGGTTTCTAATTGAGGCCCAGTAGAGCTAAATCCAGATGTTTTGGTTTCGGATTGAGGACCAGTAGAGCTAAATGCAGATGGTTTGACTTCTGCTTGAGGCCCCCTAGAAGGAGGAAACAAAGATTGTCTTCCTTCCGAAAGAGGCCCACCAACAGTTGGTTCCTTGATAGGAACTGGAGTCTTAAAAGCTCTGTCATCCTTCCTCATTTCTCCTGTAGGATTATGCTTCGCAACCAAACCACATTGTTTTTGGCTATGATTTTCAAGCGATAATACTGGAGTTGGAAGTGGTTCGTATTCTCCAACCCAACCTCGACCGAATTTACACCCGGCAGGAAGTGCCTGTTCAATTCTCTGCGAGGCAACTTTCCAAGCTATAGGTCCGAGAGTTGCAGCAAAACGAGCCAGGCTTCTAGCATATGCATATTCTGCATGAAGCCCAACCTGATCCCAAAAGAATTTGAGATAACATTAAAATAAGTACCACATAAGCAGAAGCTTATACACATATAACTGCAGAAGCCAGGTTAAACAGAAGGATAGCAGAAATTCTTGCACCTACCGCAACCAGCTGCTTGATTTCAGACTCGAATGCCGTAAATACTGATTCTGATCTTACAACTGGTTGATTGGAAATGTTGAAGGTAGAACGTCGGTCTTCAAGAGTAGTTGGTTTCCTTCCTAATTTTGAATGAAGGCCCTTTGCTAAAATGGTAGATCAATCAAGCAATTAAAATGGGCGCATGAGACAAAAAAGGCCACGCTAGCACCAAATAGAGCAATGCAATGACAACATAGAATGCATTGTTCAAAAGGACTGACTTCAACAACAGTACAGTTAGCAATATACAACACAATAACACATCATTGGATGCTTCCATATATAAGTACTGATAATTAGGGAAGAAAACATCAAAAGGTCTGAAATCCATTAGAAAAAATTGCAAATTCGCAGAGAAAATTAGTACCTGATAAATTTTCTTCTGCCTTTTCTAGATTAGCATCATTCAAGGATGAATTACCCTCAATAGGGCCATCATTATTTCCAGGTCTCTCGGAGCCACCACCTTGTGTTGGATTCAAACTATTTAGTACATCTCCAGCTGTGGCAAGAGTGGCACCTGAGGAGAAATCAGAGCCCACAGTTTCCTGTGATGTTCGGTACAAAGGCTTTTTTATCTGCTTCTTGACTGTAGAGTTTGATTTTATTTTCTGCGCTAATTTAAGCTCTTTCTCAGAGCTTTCATAGCGAATCCTCAACTTCTCAAATTTCTTCTTTGCTTGCTCTTGGATAGCACGTGCCTTTAAAAAAAATAAATAAATAAAGGGATTAAAAGTGACATACAATTAAGGGAAAGCAGGAAAAGAAATCCAAGTTTTTTTTTTTAAAAGACCCTATACCTGTTTATGGTATATGGTTTCCGGAGAATTGTATTGCATTGCATTTGAGCATATCAAGAAAACATCACTCTGCATTCAGAAAGACCAGTTAAAATTTAATCCTTTCTGAACACACAATTTCTTGGAGAAGAAACATATCCTTCAAAATGTAATGTAACCTAAGAGCAGCGGAAGAAATAAAACATATCAGAGAAAGAAGTATTAGTCATGAAAAATTACAAAAAACATATGACCTCAACTTTGTAAAAACAAACATCAAAAGGCATGACAAAGCCAAACCCAAAATGGCCATAAAATCAATTTTATTTTATTTATTTTAAACACCAAGCTTGGATCGAGATTACTGATACAACTGATATTAACTCCATACCTAAAAACTGTACAACGTACTAAATCTTATATATAACCGACAGTTTGGACTCCAATAAAATGACCACTAAAGTTGTTAGTAGTATATATGCATCAAAATTATGGCTGATAACTCGCCTGAGTCTCCTAAAGAGTGACATTAATGGATCCTTGGCACAGAATGAAAAGGAATCAGAGAGCAGAATTTAACACATAAAATTTCCGGCGTGAAGTTCTCCAAAAGTTGGAATATTCACTTTATAAAGAAGGTGATGCGTGTAAAAAACAAAAAACAAAAAAAAAAGACAGGAAATTCCCCACAATGTTCTTTCCAAGAAAATCTCACTCAGACAGAGTAATGGCCCCAGCCACATTACTGAAATCACCATATGCTCCAAAAACCAAAATCCTCTTAGAAAGAAACAAAAACATTGCACCCACCTCAAATTGTTCCAATGTAGGATATGATCCATTTGCTAACTTCCTCCTCAAAGTAGTGAAATCCATAGGATGCTCAATCACATCATGATAGTCAGGCAGCTAAAATGGGAAACAAAACATAAGCGCACTCCTCAAAATGTAACAAATATTGTCTTCCACAAACATGACACTATTATCACTCTTTACTCACCTCCTCAGGATCAACTGGTTCTGCATATACACCATAAGTGTCTTTCCTGCCACAGTTTTCCATATTAACATTAGAAAATTCTAAAGCTTTGAAGCAAAAAAATGCAAAAATGCAAGGGAATTACTTTTGAAGCTTGTCAAGAATCAACTCCAACGTCTTCTTTTCAGGCAATGGGATTCCAGCCTGAGGCTCCGTTGGCGTCCCTAAACAAAACAAGACAAAAAATTCAATACCCCAACATCCAATTCCCACCTTGGACAACAAAAGAACAAAAAACCATATCCCAATTCACAATGACACCAGGGAAGTGAAAGCCAAAACTGATTTTAAAAAAATAATAATAATAAAAACCATAAACCAAAACGAACCTGGAACTGAGTCGAGCCTCTTTGAGTCCACTTTTCGGCTCCTTTCCTGTCACAATCCACAGGTCCCCAAAACGAAGGACGAAAATAAATGTAAATATCACAGTAAGCATAAATGCCTAAAGCTGAAGGCTGCGATAAATGAGGGCATTAGAAAGGGACAGAGACAGAGACAGACAGATAAGGCAGACAACAATACGTATGTTAGAGAGAGAAAGAGAGAGATGTGGATAGAGAGAGAGAGAGAGAGAGAGAGAGAGAGAAAGGTGGGGATTGGGGCTGGAACAGAATCTGTGGATGTGTTGTTGGTTTAGTTTTATATTTTGTGCTTTGACAGTTTGACTCACGAAACCGTATCTCTCTAATTCCCGACACAGAGAGAGAGAGAGAGAGCGCCTAGAAATATCACAGTAAGCATAAATGCCTAAAGCTGAAGGCTGCGATAAATGAGGGCATTAGAAAGGGACAGAGACAGAGACAGACAGATAAGGCAGACAACAATACGTATGTTAGAGAGAGAAAGAGAGAGATGTGGATAGAGAGAGAGAGAGAGAGAGAGAGAGAGAGAGAAAGGTGGGGATTGGGGCTGGAACAGAATCTGTGGATGTGTTGTTGGTTTAGTTTTATATTTTGTGCTTTGACAGTTTGACTCACGAAACCGTATCTCTCTAATTCCCGACACAGAGAGAGAGAGAGAGAGCGCCTAGAGAGAGAAAGTTAGATTTGGATAGAGAGAGTAATACAGAAGTTAGGACGAATTAGGCAAAAAAATAAAAATAAATCCGAAAAAAAAGGGGAAGAAAAAATCTCAGTGATATCAGCTGAGCTGGACACTCTCGTCCGTTGTTCATCAAAATCCATTTTCAAAGAATACGAAGCTTTTCTCTGTCTCCCTCTCTCTCTGTGGCCCCTCAGATCCACCAAAACGACGGCGTTTTTCAGCCAAAAACGTACCTCCTCCTCATCGTCGTCTTCGCCGCGACAAACGACGTCGTCTTGTTCCTCCTCCTCATCGTCGCCGCCGCCGTTAATCCGCCTCTTCTTGCGATTCCTCTCGCTGGCGCCGTCCTCGTCTTCGTCCTCGTCCTCGGAGCCGCTCGCCGGCGCGTGTCCCCCACGCGAACCGGTCGGATTCCTCCCCGCCGATTCCTCGTGGCTGAGCTTGACCACGAGCTTGAGCTTCTTCTCCCTCCTCCGCTCGTCCTCCTCCTCGTCCTCGTCGTCCTCGTCCAAGTAGTCGTCATAGTCGATGTTGTACTTCACATTCCGTCGCCGGTGGCTCCGCCTGATCTCCGGTTCCGCCGTCGCCGGAGACTCGCCGGCCGCCGACCGTCTTGCCAGATCTGCCTTCGACGGCCTCCCCTTCTTCTTCCTCCTCACGATCTGACCCATCTCTCTCTCGAAAACCTCTCTCTCTCTCTCTCTCTCTCAGTCTACTTTCTCTCTCTAGAAAACCTCGCTCTCTCTCTCTTCCTTTGGTTCCATTATTTTTCTTCGGGTTTGGCCTTTCCCCTTTGGCTTGGCTTTTCTCGAAAGCCTTGTTTTGGTGGAGATTCGTGGACTCCGAGCCTCAGGCTCGGACAGAGAGAGAGAGAGACACACCCGAGCCTGAGGTGCGGGAAAATATTGAAAGATCAATTTGGGTTTCAATTCTCTCTCTCTCTTCAAACTTTCATTTCTTCGGCATCAGTAGAGAGAGAAATAGAGGGAGGCGTTTGTTTGGTGCTGCCCGTTGCCCGAATTGGGGCTTGCGTGTGGCTTTGCCTACTGCCCGTTCCCTTTCTGCTTCCATCACTTGCCTCTTTTTCCATTCGGAGGAGACCTTTCCTAGACGTCAAAATGGCGCGTCGCTCTCACTCGTCACTCCCGGATTATATTACGGCCGTTTAGTTCGCTAATTTGAATTTTTAATTTGAATTGAGATGTAATTTTATGTGAAAATTTTTTATTATAGTAAAAAAATTAAATGTAACTATTTTTGAGAATTTTTTACCGTAATAAAACTCAAATCGATTAAATAAACATGATCTTAGGGTCCGTTCACTTCACTGATTCGAGTTTATAATTCGAATTGAGATGTGATTTTATGTGAGAGCTTTTTACTGTAGTAAAAAAGTTAAGGCCTCGTTCGTTTCGCTGATTCGAGTTTAGAATTTAAATTTTGCTACAGTAAAAAGTTCTCACAAACAGTCACATCTAACTTTTTTGCTACAGTAAAAAGCTCTTACATAAAATCACATCTCAACTCAAATTCTAAACTCGAATCAACGAAATGAACGAGGTCTAAATGTGACTGTTTTTAAGAGCTTTTTACCGTAATAAAACTCAAATTCTAAGTTCGAATCAGTGAAATGAACGGAAACTTATTCTTTTTATTTTTTTATGATTAAAAATTTTTAAAAAAACTGTTGTATAACCGATGGGATATATGTCTACTTTCTCATGGAAATTTGGCCTCACTTATGGAATTCATACAGGACCCACTCATAGGGCTCATTTTTTTTAAGAGAATGGAGATTTACCCTCATCAAAATAAATAAGATTATTCAAAATTAAAATGTGTCTTTTGTCATAATTATAATAATAATAAAATGTGTTTCACCCGAATTTTTATGTGAGAAATATAGGACTATTTCACAAAGCATAAAACAAGTGAAAAGAAAAACTCACATGTTTTGACATGGTCATTAGAAGTTCTTGCTACACGAAAAACCATGTGCGATAGTAATGTCTCGTTCACTTCGCAGATTTGAGTTTTCAATTCGAATTGAGATGTGATATTTTCTTAGAGTTTTTCACTGTAACAGAAAAAAAGTTAGATGTGATATTTTCTGAGAGCTTTTTACTATAAAAATTTAGAACTGAAAACTCAAATTGGTGAAATGAATGAGACCTAAATTAATTATTCATATCATACTTAGTTAACTAATAAACACTGATATTAAGTTGGCGAGAAACAAATACTTTTGAACTAGCATGTATTATTTGTACTTTGTTGATGAGATTTTTGGTATTCTATTGATTTTTAAATCTAACGTGTCAAAGAGTTGTATAGTTAATATTCGGTGCTTTTAGTTGTAGATCTCATGTTGTGTTTCAAAAACCACATCGAAGGATAAATAATATATTTTTAGAGAATTTGTGTAGGGTGGCCGACTTTAGCCAGCCATTTAAATTAAAGTCTACTTTTTTTATATTTTAAAAATACGGCTGAAGTTTTGAAGTTTTTTTTTGTAATATTCCAATATTAACCTTGTCTTCCACATATCTCGTGCCTCACATCTTTTTCTCTCCTCTCCGTCTACTCGTCAAAAAAAAATGGCAAACAATTGAGAAAAATGGCAACAAAATCTGCAAGGAAGAGATTCGACGAGATCTCATGTTGCTGTGGCAAAAGTGAGATTTGTCATGGAGAAACTAGATCTGCAGTGGCAGAATCCCTCATTTTTTTCGGCCTCGTTCACTTCGCGGATTCAAATTTTCAATTCGAGTTGAGATGTGACATTTTCTGAGAGTTTTTCACTGTAGTAGAAAAAGTTAAATGTAACATTTTCTAAAAATTTTTTACCATAAAAACTTAAAATTGAAAACTCAAATCAATAAAATAAATTCTTCTCACATACGACTATGATGGTGTGATGGCGACGACAACAAGGCAATGATATTGATGAAGGCCATTTTTGTCATTCTTTGTTTAATCATTAATGAAAGCCGACCATTTCTCTAATTTAGAAAAGTTGTGGTTGTCTACTTTAATCTGGCTCGTAAATCAGCCATTTATCCCGATATCTCTATATTCTATGTATTTTTAATTGTTAAATATGACATTTAATTGTAATAAAAACATATGATTAATTATATATTTCTCTAGTATTTTCTTAAAAAGAGTTTCTCTAGATGATATAATAAATTGTAACATTTTTTAGTAGAGATACTACACATTAGTGCCGGGTTTAGACTTTTGTATTCTAAATAATAGACGGATTAATAAGGAAAATGCACTAAAACAAACTCGGTTTCTATTAGGGCCGGCAATATGGGTCATGGCACGACTCGAAAACGACACGAAATTTGCGGGTTAGGGTTGAGAAAAAAGAGGTTCGGGTCAGAATTGGGTCGACCTGAAATTGACACGAAAAACACTGGTCAATTTCGGGTTGGACCCGCTTAACCCGAACACGACACGAAACTCGTAAAAAACTAAAAAATACATATATTTTTCATTTCATATTTTAAATTTTATTATGAACTTGTGATATCATGATAGTTATACTCAAAATCTTATACTATTATTTGCTTAATTTCAATGGATGTTATTGTAATTTAGTGTATTATGAATTTTAAGTTATTTTTAATATGTAAAAAACTAAATAAAGTATACAATTTTCGTGTCAATTTCAGGTTCACAGGTCAATTTCGTGTCACGGGTCATTTTCGGGTCGTGTCGTGTTCGTGTTGCGGTTTTTAAAAAATTTCGTGTCACAGGTCGTGTTCGGATTGGCTATAAATTTAGAAACAAACGATCAAAACACGACACGTGACACGAATTGTCACCCCTAATTTCTATTAATCGGAAGTCTGGAAAGTTGGAAACAACATAACAACAACTTTTTCAATACAATAACTTCTGAATTTAGTAAAATATTAATTAACCATTATTACCTTCCGCGTCAAATTATTGGAGGACGACAGAAGAATTTCCCAAGTTAGATGAAGACTGTGGTCCTATTTATTTTACCGATTCGAGTTTAAAATTTAAATTTTGTTACAGTAAAAAGTTCTCAGAAACAGTCAAATCTAATTTTTTTACTACAATAAAAAGTTCACATAAATTCACATATCATCTCGAATTAAAAACTCGAATCAACGAACTAAACAGGTCCCGCGTTCATTTCACCAATTCGAGTTTTATTACAGTAAAATATTCTCAGAAACAGTCATATCTAACTTTTTTATTATAATAAAAATTCTCACATAAAATCACATCTTAATTTGAATTAATAATTCGAATTAACAAACTATTCTCGTTCGGTTTGCTAATTCAAGTTTTTAATTCGAGTTGAGATGTGATGTTGTGTGAGAGTTTTTTATTGTAGTAAAAAAGTTAGATGTGACTATTTTTGAGAGCTTTTTACTGTAATAAAACTTAAATTTTAAACTCAAATCAACAAAAAAAAAAAAAAAAACGAGGTCTAAATGGTCCAAAATATTTATCGTGGTATGTATTGGTTTTTTATGTCTGAAAAGAAAATATATTTTTTTAACTAAATGCAACTCACGCGCCAAGAAGCGAATTTCAATTACAGATGAAAATTTGAAAGAGACCGCCGTGACCTAATGTCGCGTCGCGTAGCCCACCACGGCAGTTTGACTAAATAGCCACTAAAAGCCTCGCTTTTAGCGGTCCTCCGAGTGAGGACTGATTCGTCATTTCCGTTTATCTCCAAAGATCTTTTTCTTTTTCTTTTCTTCCTTTTATTTTTACGCATTTCCTCCGCCTATCAAATATGATCACAGCCGTCCAAACCAACCTCGCACGGACCATGATTGTTCTGTGACTCGCTGATTAATTTGATTCCACGGCTGTGATTGTGATGTCACAAAAGTGGGCCAGGAACGAATTTCTTGGGATTCTGAGCCTAAGGAGGAGCATTGAATGTGAGCAACTGCAAAGGCATAAAAGAAAAAGAACCGAATTTTATTAGTGCAGGTGACTCCTGAAATTCAGCTCCTCCTTATTTTCTTTCCCCCCTTGCACATGATGGGTCCCACTCAGTGTGGACCTACTAACCATGTGGGCCCGCCGGGGCCCACAGGATGGATGATGGAAGTAATGATTTCATAGTCAGCTTAGGGAATGTTTGTTTGAAAGATTCAAATCATGATTTGAATTATGATTTATAGTTCGTTATAGTATTTTTTTTCACAAAAAATATATGTAAATTAAAAATAATTCTAATCACATAATTTTAATCTATGAACCAAACGTCTCTTTAATACGACTTGTCTTAACGAAGGGAGCTGGGGGCAACAAATTACAGCCGTTGGATTTATTAATCGTGTGTTTAATTAGTTGATTCGTACCATGATTTGAATTATAATATTTTTTTTTATAAAATATACACATAAATCAAGAATGATTCTGTATGACGCGCCTTCAATAGTACACACCCACACCACAAGCCTGTTTAGTAATGCTGCAGATTTTAAAAAAATTATTGTTAGCTATGTTGAAAAAAAAACTAGCTGTTATAAAAAATAGTTAAGTATTTAATAAATTGTAATTTTATAAATATTGATTCTAAATGTATTTATGGATATTATGAAAGTTTCATTGATTATACTTGAAGGTGATTGTCGCATAATTTAAAAACTAAAATTATTTTTGAGCTACTTCTGATTTTAATTGTAAATTCTTCAAAAATTCTTTAAAAATTATTTTTTATAATTTCTATCAAATATAAATTTTTATTAGTGAACCACGAATCATGTAGCTTAAACTTCAAGAATCATTGTTAAACATATCCGTACTTAACAGAGAGTTTTTTTCCTCCTTAATATAGGAGGAAAAAAATAATAATGAGAAGGATAAGTAAAAATATTTGTTATTAAAAAAAATCAATCTTTGACGCCAAATGTGTTAAAACATTATCCTGAAAAAAAAAAGTGTTAAAACATTAGTTATATTCACAAAAAATAAAAATAAACATGTTTTAAAAACGAGATTCCTATTAGGTGTATATTTATTGAAATTGTATCTACTACTTCTTCTTGTTGTTCTTTTATTTTATTTATTTATTTTTTTGTTCGATACACACATGACTGTGTCTTCCTTTACGTATCCGACTTTTTTCAGTAGGGTCTTTTCATTGGTAGGATAAAAAAAAATTAACTGTTAAATTTAGTTAGAATTACATTAGACTGAGAAAATAAATAGAATATGTAACTTTTGATACAAATTAATGATTAAAAATATAAATTATTAATTGTTTATTTTTTTGATCCTACTAAAAAAAACTCTCTAATTTAACACCTAAAAAGTATCATTGTGTGAGAAGATTTTTTTCAAAAGAAATGTGTTTTTTCCTATCAGATATAATGTTATCCTCTAGAAAAATAGACGGATATATATATATTAATGAAATATATTAAATTATAAGTTTTAAGATTAATTATAAAAATTCTTCCTAAATTATGATTTCTATAACAATTTGTCCTCCGATCTTCAAAAGGTAACATTCGTTTTCCCTAAACTATGAATTGTTAAGAAAATACTCCTTGTATTAATGTTTCTTATAGAAACTTAGCTAGTGTTATATAATTGGGGATATTTTAGTAACCTTACATGTTCTTAAAAAATTAAAACTTTCTAATTAATTTTATTTAATTAATTAATTAAAAGAGTAAAATTAAAACTATTGTTTTATTGTTCTCTTCTATTTTATTATCATATAAAATGAAAATGAAAATATGGATTTTAAAAATATAAATTTAAGAATCATGGTATGGTAGAAGAGTAATTGTTAGAAACCGATTAGCAATAATCAATACTTGTGTGACACGTGGCGGTTCCGTTAAAAACACTAATAGAAGGAATATTTTTCTTAAGGACTCGTAGTTTGGAGAAACAGATGTTATGCTTAGAAAATTTGAGAGCGAAGTGTTACACGAGTCGTAATTCAAGGTGAATTTTTACAATTAATCTTAAATTTTAGGAAAAAAAAGTATATTCAACTTTAATAATAATAATAATAATATATTAATAATAAGAACAAATAAGAACAAATAAGTATATTCAACTTGAGTTAAGATGTGACTTTATATGAGAGCTTTTACTATAGCAAAAAAGTTAAAAGTGACTGTTTTTTAGAGCTTTTTACTGTAACAAAATTAGAATCATAAACTCGAATCGATAAAATGAACGGAATCTAAAAAAAAGTTCAAAAAACACGTCTCAAATAAGTTTAGTCCTGTGAACACACATGAGAAGATTTTATAAAAGCTGTCCAATAAAACTTGGGGCTCTAAAGATAAAGAAGAAAAAGAAGAAGAAAAGTGTAATTGTAGCTACCTCAGGTGAGTTCCTTCCATGTTTACGTTATAAAAAGGATGTTCCAAAATGTGGATTGTCTTTGGTATAAGATTCAAAGAAGGTTGAATTAGAAAATCAATTTATGTAAAAATTATGAAATGGCTGTGTTACCAACTTGAAAGATAGGGATGATTTTCTTATTTTTTTTTGAATCTTTTTACCTTTTTTTTTTCTTTTCTATAAAAGAGAAGTACTAACCACGATCAATACCTCATCTTCTGTTTTGTCATCGAAAAAGAGAAATTTATCCACGAAATGACTCTGATAAGCAAACTTCGGTAAAGAAGACAATCCACATTTTGGAACATCCTTATAAAAATAATGTTCTAAAACATGGATTATCTTTAGTATCAGAATCAAAGAGGGTTAAATTAGACAATCAGTTTATGAAAAATTGTCAAACAGTTCTGATACCAACTTGAATGAAAAGGATGATTTTCTTCTTTTTTTTTTAAATATTTTTACCATTTTTGTCTTTTTTGCAAAACAGAGGTACTAATCATAGCAAACTCCTCATTTTCTGTTTCGTCACTAAAAAACAAAAATGCATACATGAAGTAGTTATCATCTTTAAATGACTGTCAAGTCAACTTCAATGAAGGAGACAAAAGAGATTAGTGAGAGCAGTGCAGAGCCACTTGAAGATGAGTCGGGTAGCGTCTCTATTTTAATTTTTTTTTTTAAATATTATTTTTAAAAATTTAAAAATTTTATACTTAAATTTTCATTGAAATAATATATGTTCTCACTAAAATAAATATGTTTTCTTATATGTTCTCACTAAGATAATTTGTTAAAAAAAATTTAGTGTACGTCTCTACTGAAGTGAAAGACTGACTCCATTACTGAGTGAGAGCCTCATTGGAAGAATCGTTGGACTCAAAATCTCGTTCATTGGCGCCGACAAGCATAAAGGCACCAAAGAAGAGAAATCAATCAAGTTTAGTCGAGTCGATAAAGAAGCAGTCAAAAAAGTGACCGAGAGAGAACGAGACAACAACGGAAAATTCAATGACAACCTCACATGAGTTCGTTCCGTGTTTGCCTCATTAAAAAGGATGTTCTAAAACGTGGATTGTCATTGGTATCATAATCAAAGTAGGTTGAATTAGACAATCAGTTTACGATAAATTATTAAATGACTATAATATTAGTATGAAAGATATGGATGAGCATACGATGATTCTCTCGCCATCTGAGGCGTTAATTTACCTACTAAAATATCACTCATCTCCACCCAAGACCCCAACATCACAATGCCATTTTTGTCTAAATTTCGGAGTAAATGGGCTTCTAGATGCGGTATTTCATTGGTGATTCTTTCAGGCCTGTGGCTTGTCACATGAGTATGAATTTCATATTTCCGTATGTAAAAAGAAGTATAAATATCCTCATATACCAGACGCTCGTTAATGAGTACTGCATCCTCAGAATTGTAACCCTTTTTTTATCTTTTCTATAAAAGAGAGGTACTAACCATAGCCAACACCTTATCTTCTGTTTTGACGCCAGGAAACAAAAGTTCATACACGATGAAGTTATCGTCTTCATATGACTCTGTTGAGTCAACTTCGATGAAAGAGACACAAAGAGGCTGGTGATAGACTCATTGAAAGAATCGTTGGACTCAAGATCTCGTTCATTTGCACCGGTAGGCATAGAGGCACCAAGGAAGAGAAACCAATCATATTTAGTCTAGTTGATAAAGAAGCAATGAAAAAAGTGACCGAGAGAGAACCAAACAACAACTGAGAATTAAAAAAAATGATGAAGAACAACGTTGACAACGGTACCAATTGAATGGAGACTCTAATTATTAATATTGATAATAATAATTATTAGAATCTCACATTAATTAGAGATATTGACATGATCCACTTAATAAGGTGAGGGCAATCATCTCCTAATAAGCCGATTTTGTTAAGGTGAGTTAGGCCAAATATCCTTCGATTTCTGTAAAATGGTATCAGAGCAAGTCCAGTTTTGTAATGTTAGGTTCCCCAATATCGACTTATTCACAGCGGTTTGGCATGGTCCACGCTGTGCGTGAGAGGGCGTATTAGAATCTCACATTGATTGGAGATATTGACATGATCCACTTAATAAGGTGATGGCAATCCTCTCATAATAAGCCAATTTTGTTAGGTTGAATTAGGCATAATATCTTTTAATTTTTGTAAATATAATAATCTTTCTTTTGTAAGAGTGTAGACTGTAGAGCTAAGATGACAAGATAAATCTCTTAAACGGGATGGACAAGTATTCGACAGAGAAAGGAGAGGATCTAGTGGCAAACAAGAAGGCTTTTTATGATTTCTAAAGGACTCAATTAAGTTTTGATGCTACAATTTCTCAAATGGCGGACAAGGTTAAGAGGCTTAAAAAAAGTTCGAAAACAACTTCTCAAAAAAGTCCAGTCATATGGACTTGCACGAAAATATTTCATACAAGTTGTCCAACAAAATTTCGGGTTCCAAAGAGAATAGGAAAAAAAAAAGAAGAATAAGAGTAATAATATGAAAATCTCAAGTTAGTTCTTTCCATGTTTGGCTTATGAAAAAGATGTTCTAAAACGTGGATTGTCTTTAGTATCAGAATCAAAGAAGGTTAAATTAGACAATTAGTTTACGATAAATTATTTTGATATCAACTCGAAAGATAGGGATGATTTTCTTTATTTTTTAAATATTTTTTACCTTTTCTGTAAAAAGAGAGGTACTAACCATAGCCAACTCCTTATCTTCTGTTTCGTCGCCAGAAAAAAAAAATTCTTACACGAAGAAGTTATCATCTTCAAATGACTCTGTCAAGTCAACTTCGATGAAGGAGACAAAGAGGCTGGTAAGAGCCTCACTAGAAGAAATCAATCAAATTTAGAAGACGTTTGGTTCATAGATTAGAATTATTTTCAATTTACGTATATTTTTTATGAGAAAAAATACTGTAACGAATTATAAATCATGATTCGAATCGGGATATGAATCCCTACCAAACAACCCCTTAGTCTAGTTGATAAAGAAGCAATGAAAAAGTGACTCAGAGAGGACGAAACAACAACCGATGATTCAAAAAAAAAACAGAGACAAAGAACAACGTTGGCTGTGGTACTAATTCAATGAAGACTCCAGTTATTAATATTGACAAGAATAATAATCTTTCTTTTGTAAGAGTGTGGATTTAAGATGACAAGATAAATCTCTTAAACGAGATGGAAAAGTATGCGGCAGAGAAAGGCGAGGACCCAGAGGCGAACAAGAAGGCTTTTTACGATTTCTAAAGGACACATTAAGGCCTTGTTAATTTCGTGGATTTGAGTTTTCAATTCGAGTTGAGATGTGACATTTTTTTAGAACTTTTTTACTGTAATAGAAAAAGTTAGATGTGACATTTTCTGAGAGCTTTTTACTGTAAAAATTTAGACCTGAAAACTCGAATCGGTGAAATGAACGAGAACTAAATTTTGAAGTTTCAATTTCTCAAATGAAGGACAGAGTTATGAGGCTTAAAAAAAGTTCAAAAACAACCTCTCAAAAAAGTGCGATCACATATGTACATGCACAAAAATATTTTATGCAAGTTATCCAACAAAATTTGGGGCTCCAAAGAGAAAAAAAAAAAAAGAAGAGTAACACTATGACAACCGCAAGTGAGTCCATTACATGTTTACCTTATGAAAAGGATGTTCTAAAATGTGGATTGTCTTTGGTATCAAGATCAAAGAAGGTTGAATTAGACAATATATTTATGAAAAATTATTAAATTATTTTGATACCAACTTAAAAGATAGAGATAGTAATAAAGGCACTAGAGAAGAGAAATCAATCAAATTTAACCTACTTGATAAATAAGCAATGAAAAAAGCGACTGAGAGAGGATGGAACAACAATCGAGAATTAAAAAAAAAAAGAACAATGTTGTCAACGGTACTAATTCAATAGAGACTCCAATTTTTAATATTGTCAAGAAGAATAATCTTTCTTTTGTAAGAGTGTGGAGCGAAGACGACAAGTTAAATCTCTTAAATAGGATGAAATAGTATGCGACAGAGAAAGACGAGGACCCATAGGCGAATAAGAAGACATTTTACGAATTTTTAAAGGACTCGTTAAGTTTCAATGCTTTAATTTCTCAAATAGCGGACAAGGTTAAGAGGCTTAAAAAAAGTTAAAAAACAACGTCTCAAAAAAGACCAATCATGTCAACCTGTACGAGAATATTTATGCAAATTGTCCAATAAAATTTGGGGTTCCAAAGAGAAGAGGAAAAAAAAGTAGAAGAGTAACACTATGACAATCTTAGGTTAGTTCGTTCCATGTTTGTCTTATGAAAAAAGATGTTCTAGAATGTGGATTGTCTTTGGTATCAAATTCAAAAAAGGTTGATTAAGACCATTAGTTTACGTTTGGTTCATGGATTAGAATCATGAGATTATAATTATTTTCAATTTATGTGTATTTTTTATGAGAGAAAACACTGTAGCAAACCATGAACCATGATTCAAATCATGGTATGAATTCTCTTACTAAACGTCTCTATATGATTCTGATACCAACCTCAAATTTTGTTGTCTTCTTCGGTATGAAGACTAACAATTAGGTCTTCATTGCTCATCTCCTTCCGCTTATGCTTAAGGTAATTCTTGAAATCTTTCCATGCGGGGGTAGCTTCTCAATGATACAAGCTACTTGGAAGGATTTACTTAGCACCATGCCCTCAACATGAATCTCATGTAAGATCACTTGAAAATCTTGTACTTGACTGATTACCATTTTGGAGTCTTACCATTTTAAAATCTAGGAATGGCCCACAATAAATTTCTTGGCATCGACATCCTTGCTCTTATACTTATGGTCAAGTGACTCCCACTGCTCCTTAGCCGTCTTTTTTCGTGCTGTACACATTGTACAACGAATCAGTCAGATTATTCATCACATAGTTCCGACACAAGAATTCAGAGTATTTCTAGGTCTCAGCCGCCCTTATGACTTGAACATCCTGCTCATCTTCTTTGAGCTTAAGAGCTTCTTCATTCAAGAATCTCGCGAGATTCAAAGTTTTAGTCCATAGAATTAGAGTTTGAGTCCGTGGCAATTTTTCTGAAAAAAGTCCAATAGAAACTCAAATATTTTTCCTAAAAAATTGTTAATTAAAACCAGCCAACACTATAATTTCAGATCCAACGTTGTTGCCAAAGTAAAATGAAAATGCCAATTTAAATTGGTCGAACTAGAAAAACTCTTAAAATTAGAATAATACAATTACGTGAAGAAAAATCTTCAAATTGTATATAACTAATACAATAAAGACTACAAAGATAAACCAAAGCAATAATGTTTATAATTAATATAAAGGAAACGAATGCATGCAAATTAATTATAGTGAAATGTACATAAAACAAACGTATACAATAAAAGCCAAGATTAATGACCAAAACGTCCAAACATTAAACTGACCAAACAAAACTTGCAGATCATAGCAAATATATATATATATATATATATATATATATATGTAATGCCATGCAACAAGGAGAAATGACAGTTTAGAAATAGGTAAACATACAAGCAATGGTCAGAAACACAAAAATGATGTCAATTCTAAGAATCCGGTAAGCAACAAAACCACATTCTCTTCTATTTCTCTGCAAACTGTCCGCCTCTATGGAAATGGATCTGTTTTCAGATTGTTACAAAAGTATCACATAATAGAAACGAACAGTATATTAAAATTAGCAGGAAATTACAATGAGGAAATAAAATATTACAAACGAAATCAACCTTATACTGAACGGAAATTTGGAAGCAGAAGAACGTCGAGGCCTGTGACACTCACAGTTTCTTTAAAATAGATTTGCAGTCTCCACGAGTACTTGAGATTTTAATGAACGTTTGTCTCCTAGTATACAACAACAACGAGCAGAACATCAACACAAAAGAACTACTCCAGCGAACTCTAATTATGCCTTCACTCTATCACCGAAGCACCTAGACTTTCTAAGAGCAGGCAAACACACGAAAGGAGAAGGAAAGAAATGCTTCTGAAACTTGTTTTTTTGTGTGTTTCAAATGGCTGAAGGAAGCCTCTATTTATAGGCTGTAGAATGGGAGAGTTACAAGTCAAAATAAAGGTAATTAATCCAATTTATTCCCACAATAAATAGGATTGAATTCTGAGGTTACAACATCTTGGAATTCGGATGAACCTGCTCCATTAGCATGTCCACATCTGCCCATTAATCATGCACCAAAACAGCACTAATGCATGATTTACAAGACCATTTACATTTTGGTAATGCAAAACTGAAGGTTCTTTAAATTCCAGATTTAATAACAATAAAATTCGGATTTTAGTTAGAAATTGCAAGTAAAAAAATTTGCAAAACGAAGCTTGAGCAAGGACAAGCCCAATGGACCGACACTTGCGTCGCCCACGTCGTGCGAGTACGCACATTGGGCTCCTAACCCATCAGCCCGATGATTCGCACCCCCTACCCCCTTGCGCGTGAGAAAGCTTCTCGGGTGCTTCTAAATACTTTGTGCACCAATTTCTCATTCACCCGAATGTCATTTTGAGCATTTTATATACAATTTCGAAGATCTCACAAAGGAGAATTCAATTTCACTTTGATCTTCCTCGATGACCAAGTGGGACCCACTCAAAATTAAGCCTCAAAATGGATATTTAACATGATTCAAAACCACGTTTTCCAAGAGCTTTAATTTCTCAAATATAATGGACAAGTTTAAGAGGCTTAAAAAAGTTTAAAAACAACCTCTCAAAAAAGTCCAGTCATGAAAACCTGCACGAGAAGATTTTTTTACAAGTTGTGCAACAAAATTTGGCCTCTAAAGAGAAGAAGAAGAAAAAAAAGAAAAGAACAACAACATTATGACAAGCTCAAGTGAATTCGTTACATGTTTGGCTTATGAAAAGGATGTTCTAAAACATGGTTGTTTTTAGTATCAGAATAATAAAAAAAATTAATTAGATAATCGGTTTATGAAAAATTATGAAGTTGCTATAAAACATGGATTGTCCAATAAAATTTAGGACTGCAAAAAGTAGAAGAAAAAGAAGAAAAAGAGTAACACTATGACAACATCAAGTGAGTTCGTTTTATATTTACCTTATGAAAATGATGTACTAAAATGTGGATTATCTTTAGTATCAAAACCAAAGAAAGTTGATTTAGAATCAGTTTATGAAAAGATTATCAAATGGTTGTGATACCAACGTGAAAGATAAGGATGAATATATTCCCAATTCAATTATCGTTCGGGATTCGAGTTTTTAATTCGAATTGAGATGTGACATTTTCTGAGAGCTTTTCACTGTAGCATAAAAAGTTTGATGTGACATTTTCTAAGAGCTTTTTACTGTAGAAACCTAAAACTAAAAACTTAAATCGGTGAAATGAACGAAGCCTACTTTACACAGACTATGTACACAATTATATTGTAGCTAGTACCCACAAATCATTCCTGTGATTAATCACACAATCAATCTACATGATATGTTCACACGTGTATCATAATTACACGGAGTAATCAATCACAATTAACGTCAAAATCTCTACAGATTTTATCCCATTTTAGTTTTTGTTTATTACAGTCCTTACTGTTCTAACTTCAATTTAATAATATGCTTTATTTTACTAACACATAATGTTTTATTTTATTAAGGGAAAATATCAAAACACTCATGTGTTTTGTCTAAATATCATTTTTGCCTCTATTATTCCATTTCCACAAATTACACTGAAAATAATCTTTTGATAAAACTACCAAACACATTTTTAAAAATGATTTCTGTCTGAGATTGAAAACGTTTTCATTTTTATTTTCATACAAAAAACAAAATCACTTTGAAATGAGTTCCAAACGCATCCCTAATTTTGTCAATTAGAACAGTCTTTATCACTATATCAACCAAAGTTCTATTCCCCTATATTTTTTCAAGTGCTAAAGACGGCTTCTTTACGGCTTCTATCGAAACGCATTATCATGAAATTATAACGGACCTATTATTTTTGTCCTAACATGATAATCTAATATGATAAACATGTATGTGAGGACCATGTGCGGTTTAGTGGAGCTTAATATGTTATTTTACATGTTAGGACACAACTAATAATAAAAAAGACACGTGGTTTTCTTTTTTCTCTAACAGTCTGGTTGAACAAAATGACTAATTCGAGACAATTTGATTGATTAGAACTTGTTCTAAAACTTAAAACTCAAACAGGGCATTTAATTTGCGATAATCAATAGAAATCATATTATCGAGAAACTTATTGGGGTAATATGATTGGGAATAAATTTGCATTCTCAACCTAAAAAATTTGCATATTGTCTTCCCACATTTAAAACGTACTACACATTTATAACTCATTGTAAAACGGAATTTGATATGCAGTAATGACTAGAAATAATATTACTCAGATGTTTTTTTTTAATATGTTCTCTTTTGTGTTCTTAAATAAGATTATGTCATGTCAGTTAAAATGATTTTAATTGTCACGAGTTTTTTATTGACATAATAAAAAATTTTAATTGACGTGATACTTTAGTTAGCTTATTATGATATTATTAGAAGGATATAAAAAAGAACACATCATTTTTATGTTTTCATGATATTGTCAAAGAGACATAAAAGGAAATGTTAATAAGAGAACACAATAGTAAATTCTGAAAGTATGTAAATTATCGTTCCCACGTTCAAAGTATGGCTGGCAATCCGAGTTGCTGTGTTGTGTTCGTGTCGTGTTGATCCCTTCAGTTGACACGGTAAGATCTGACACGAATACGACTCGTTTATTATTTGTGTCGAAATACAAAATCTAAATACGACTTATATATTGATAGATTGACACGACTAACATGTTTATTAAATATGTCATAATAGTGTCGTGTCAACCTATTTATAATAATCCGTTTATAAAATAAGTAATAATAAGGTCTTGTCAAACTATTTCTCAATTTATTTTTCAACATGTTTCTCCACCTGACCAGCAAACAAAAGTAAACAGGTTATAATTATATTGTGTATTCATGTTACCTAAATATGACACGTTTAATAAATGATTACGGCGAGTTAATTATAAGTTGACGAGTCAACCTGAAAACAACATGTAATTTAATTGTGTTTCATGAATTTAACTTAATTTTGATCTAAACTTATTTATAATAAATTTAAATTTATTAATTTCGTATGAATTTTGAGCCTGTTGTGGTTACCAGATTACTAATCATTGTTCAAAAGTTAGGTTGGCCCTCGAACATTTTGGTAAAACATGCACCAGCAGACACCGTATCCTGACCCAACCTCGGCAGTCATTTTGTCGTCTGATTGTCCACAGTCTCTTTCCTTTTCTCTCTGTCTCTCTCTCTCTCCATTTCGGTCGGCAATGGAGAAACTGAGAAAAGCGGTAAACGAGATCGCCTACGCTCACGACCACCGTAAGCTATCTCCTCTCCATCGCTCACTCGTCCCTGTCCTCTCTCTCGCCTCCTCTCTCTACAACCTCGCTCTCTCTCTGCGCCACTCTCTCTACCGCTTCGGCCTCTTGCGCCGCCACAGGTTTGATCGATTCGCTCTCCGATCTCCACCTTCTTTTATCTACGTTTGGATGCCTAGAAAGTGAAAGAAAGCTTCAGAACGTTGTGTTTTCGCGAGGATTGGCTTATCAAAGCTAAAATTTTCAGCTGGAGTTTAAGCTCTGTGCTCTAATTTTAGTCCATCTGAGCTTGATTTTACTTCGGAAGTGATTTTTGTTCTTCGCTAGGTTTCTGAGATGTTGAGCGTGAAGTTCAGTATTGCCTGCTCGCTAAAAATTTGAACTTTAATTGATTAATGCTAGTTGAGAATCGGATTCGTGTTTCTCTGTTTGGATGCCTAGAAAATGAAAGAAAACTTCGGAGTATTATGTTTTCTCATCGATTAATTTATGGAAACTGAACTTTTTTTAAGCAAAGTAGTGTCCGGTAATTGCACAGCTGAACTTAAGTAAATTAAATGCTAGTTTGAGAATTGGATTCCTTTTTTTCCGTTTGGATGCTTAGAAACTGAAAGAAAACGTCAAGCATTGCTCTAATTATAGTTTCAGCTGCTATAATTATAGTTGCACTAATTATAGTTTATTGGAGCTTAATTTTTCTAGTGCAGGCTTTATATTTCAAAATTTGGTTTTTTGTTTCTCTTTGTTAGGTATTATGAGAGGTCAGTTACGTATTGGTTAGTGGCTACAAATTTTGAACCTTAAATAAATGCTAGTTTGTGAATTGGATTCTTTGAACTCCGTTCGGATGCTTGGAAAACGAAAGAAAACGTTAAACATTATGTTTTCAGGTTCATTTGGTTTCTCAAAGCTGAAATTTTCAGCTGGACTGTTAGTAGTATGCTCAAAGTTTAGTATAGTGGAGATCATTATATACTTTCAAATTTAATTTTGATTTTCATCCTTCTGTTAGGGTGGATGGGATGTCGCTCGTTAAGCTTGATATTGGTTATGGCTAAAAACTTGAACCTCAACTAAATTAAATTATTAGTTTGAGAATTGGGTTCTTTTAATTTTCCTTTTTCCTGCATTCTAGACAAGCAAATGATTCGTTTCCTTTGTATTTAAAAGGTTGCTAGTGCCGGTGATAAGCGTTGGGAATTTGACATGGGGAGGCAACGGGAAAACTCCTACGGTTGAATTCATTGCACGCTGGCTAGCTGATTCTGAAATCTCACCTCTCATTCTTAGTAGGGTAGTTTTTGTCTTTCGCTTTTGTTTTCTTATTTTTGAAATTGGTTTGTTGTGTGTGTGTTTCTAACTTTAGTCTGAACTTGATATACTTTGGTGTGCATTACAAAGAATGTAACTATTTGTAGGGCTATGCTGGTGGAGATGAAGCTAAAATGCTCCAAAGACATCTTCTAGGAAGATCTGTGAAGATTGGAGTGGGTGCAAATAGGGCAGCTACTGCTGCTTCTTTCATTGAAAAATATGGTTATCTTGATCCTAGTACATTCTCCAATAGACTATTCATTGACACGAAAAGATCTATGCATTGTTGCTCAGAAAAAATTGGTGCTGCGATTTTGGATGACGGAATGCAGGTAATGTGGTACTCATGGACATTTATGGGCTGCAAGTCTCATATGCATGTATTCCCCTACTAAGTTCTGTTCAAGAGTCGATTTTCACTTACTAGGGACAGATGGTTTTTTCAGTTTTATAAAATCATGTTATCCTGATAATTTATGTTATGATTGTATGAATGATAGCACTGGAGCTTGCAGAGGGACATTGAGATTGTAATGGTAAATGGATTAACGTTGTGGGGGAATGGTCATTTACTTCCTCGTGGACCTTTAAGAGAACCTCTAAATGCACTTCGACGGGCAGATATTGTTATACTCCATCACGCAGACTTAGTATGCTGAAACTAACATAATCTTTTCTTTTCCTTTCCCCTTCACGTCCATCATGTTTATTAGTTCACAAAATACTTGACAAGAAAGTTATACTGCGCAAACTGACAGATTCCAGAGCAAAATCTCAAAGACATTGAGTTGATGATACGGGAAACCAAAGAATCTCTGCCTATTTTCTTCACTAGAATGGCTCCTTCACATTTCTTTGACGTGAGAAATTTCAACTCAAAGAAACCTTTGGAAGCCTTGTGTAACACTTTTGTGTTATGTGTTTCTGCCATTGGTTCTGCAAACGCGTTTGTGCAGGGAATGAAGAAGGTATGTACTTGTTTTTGTTCTATGTATTCGTTTATTTTTAGGCCCTTTATTGTTGTTATTGTTGTTGTTGTTGTTGTTGTTTTGGTTTTGTTTTTGTTTTTTGTTTTTTTTCCCCTCTTATTTGTACTCTAATTCTAATCATAACTTGCTGCAGTTGGGTGCAGTTTATGTTGATCAACTTGAATTCAGTGATCATCACATGTTCAAATCCATGGTACTTAGATGCAAAATTCTTGTCCTTGTGCTGGTGCTGATGCTGATGCTAATGCATGGTCAATCTTTGCTTCGATCCAGGATATGGAGATGATCAGAAAGAGACTTGGTGAGCTGGAGAAGAAATTTTGTTCGAAGCCCGTCGTTGTAGTAACAGAAAAGGTGATATATGTATATGTGTTTGTAAATTAATTTTGGTGCCAAATTTTTTTTCTCTCGAGTTTAAATTAAGGACGATTTTATTGCTATCTTATTTGATTTCTCGTCTTCATCTCAAATTTTTTGTTCCCAGGATTATGATAGAGACCCAGACATTTTCAAGCACCTGGATCCTTTTGAAGTTTTGGCACTTTGTTGTGAACTACAACTAGTTCCTTACCGGGGATTCACTGAAGATAGATTCAAGAAGCTTTTGAAGGAGATTCTGGAACATAAATTACAAGGTAGAATACGTAAGTAACATGTTACATCAGTCAATTTGTAAACTTCTCCGAAAAATAAATATTATTAGACATCTTCACCAAAAAAAAAAAAAAAAAAGAGGGTCTATCTAGGCGAGTTTAATGCTATTTTGTATGAACATCCCCTGAACTTTTTGAATTTGGTAATTTAGTCCTTAAAACTTTTTTTTCGCAATCAACACCCCGAACTTATAATTTTTGGCACTTTCAACCCGTGTTGCTCAAATTTGTTAAAATTTTGAAGATTTTTAATTCGCGTCACGTGTCGTGTTTTGATCGTTTCTTTTTAAGTTCACAGTCAATCCGAACACGATCTGTGACACAAAATTTTTTAAAAATCGCAATACGAACATAACACGATCACTTTACAGGTTGATACGACACGACACGAAAATGACATGTGACACGAAATTGACCTGTGAACTCGAAATTGACATGAAAATTATATACTTTTATTTAGTTTTTTACATATTAAAAATAACTTAAAATTCATAACACACTAAAATACAATAACATCCATTGAAATTAAGCAAATAATAGTATAAGATTTTGAGTTTAACTATCATGATATCACAAGTTAATAATAAAATAAAAAATATGTAATAAAAAATGTATTTTTTAATTTTTTACGAGTTTCATGTCATGTTCGGATTAGGTGGGTCTAACCTAAAATTGACCTGTGTTTTTTGTGTCAATTTTAAGTGGACTTAATTCTGATCCGAACCTCATTTTTCTCAACTCTATCCTGCGAAATTCGTGTCATTTTCTAATCGTGTTGTCGTGTCGTCACCCATTTAGCACTCTAACTTGCAAATGATAGCTTAATAAGGACATTGATATCCATTTTTTTTTTTTTTTAGTTTCAATACAAATACATTTAAAAACTTTTACTTAATTTAATTATGACAATTTTTAATCTAATTTTAACATGAAATTTTATTAATACGAAACAAAAATATCATCAATGCACTTTTTAGACTGTCACTTGTAAGTTTGACACAGAAAAACTATCAAAACTTTAACGAATTTGAACAACAAGAATTAAAAGTTCTAGGGATTAATTGTCAGGAAAAAAATTTAGGAATTAAATTGTTAAATTCAAAAAATTTAGTAGATGTTCATACAAAATAGTCATTAAAAATATACAAAATAAACAATTTGTATATACATCTAATCGTTTAAACAATCTTTTTAATAATTCATTTTTTTAGTACTTACCAAAAAAATCCAAAAAAATCTAAAAAGACAAGGGGTGTGTAATCACAGCTTTAATTATGGGATTCAGGAAACCTATCTTTTTTTGCACTCAATCCCAGAGGCTCTAGGGACAATGTACATGGTTAGCAATGAGGGCCTCTAGGCATAATCTTGAAAACATAATGGAAAAGTTTTGTGAAGAAAATAGTTATGTCCTCCAACGCCGATACGAAAAAGATTATTTTTAAAAATGTCCTCTAAAATATATATTATATTTTAAAATGTCATTTAATTTTTTAAAATAATTCAAAATATTTCTTAATATATAAAAAATATATTAAAATGCTCATTTTGTCTAATTATGTAATTTTAACGAGTTATTGACGTGTCACTATATTAAAATATTAAAACTTAATTAAGCTGAAAAAATAAATTAATCACTGAACAAATGAATTAATTACTAAAATATTGAAATTGTTTTCTAAGAATAACATAATATTTAAAAACAAAATAAAAAAAATCTCTCGGATCTGAGAAATTCATCAGCGCCCATCGAGTCCCCACCTCCAGTGCTCGGTCCCCCCTTCTCCCTTCTCATCTCCGGCGCCGCCAGAAATCGTCGCCAAGCTTCTTCACTAATCGCTTGCATCCACCAACGAGATCTGCTCCCACCCTATTGCCATCCACGGTAGGAGAAGTGGGTTGCGAGACCCACACCCGCAACCCAAGCAGCGATGGTTCTTATTCGAACTTGGATTCTAAAAGTGATCCAAATTTAGAGAAGGAAAGGAAGAAGAAAGCGAAGGAGGACTAGTTGTAAAATGGCAAGGAAGAAGCTTTATTGATGTTGATGATGACAGAGAAAAACATTTTGGTTTGGGGGATTCGTTGAACTCACTTCGACCTTCGTGAGTGGTGCCAGGACCTGTCGCGTTCACCTCGTTCACGCATCCTTTCACGCGATCTGTAGGGAAAACTCAAAGTCAGCAATGGCGTGGGTTCAGCGGTGGTGGTACCGGAGGAGGAAATGGTTTGAAGCTTGAAGATTTTGGAAAATTTTCAGATCTCTCCCTTCGATCTGATTTTTGAGAGGAAATCGTTTGATTTTTTTTTTCTTTGAATGCAGACAGCTTTTGAAGAAGCAAGAATAAATTTGGTTTTTTATTGATCTAATTTCTTGATTTTTATTTTATTTTATGGAAATTGACTTCTTGATTTGATCAGAATGGATCTAGAAATGTTTAGTTTTAGAGCATGTTTGGTAGAGAAATTCGTTTCCTGATTCAAATTATGATTCGTGGTTCATTACAGTATTTTTTCTCACAAAAAATTTACATAAATAAAAAATAGTTTGAATCACGTGATTTGAATTCTCCAATTAAACGTTTAGTCAATTTATTTTTTTATGGTTCGTTTAGTTCGTTGATTTGAGTTTTTAATTTGAGTTAAGATATAACTCTATATGAAATTTTTTTACTATAATAAAAATATTAAATATGATTATTTATAAAATTTTTTTATTATAATAAAATTTAAATTCTATTAAATTAGTAAAATAAATGGACTTAATTCTTTTTCTATTTGCTACACGTTTTGTTTTAGATATATTCAGAGCATTTTTAATATTTTAATACAGTGTCATGTCAGTAACTTCATTAACTTTATAGACTGATGTAGATAAAAGAGATATTTTAATATGTTTTTTATATATCATATTTTAAAAAATTAAGAGTATTTTAAAATATTGTAAAGATATTTATGAAATTAATGTTTACAAAAGTAAAGATGACCAAGACTACTTGACCAAATTAGGGATAAAACTTAAATCAATGTCTCTGCCTGAAACAAATACGGAAGAAAAAGAGAAATCCAACTAACTGCGTTTGGAGCTGTATATTGATTTACTTGGGAAAGTTGTCAAATAAAGGTGATGTTGAGGTCGATAAAGAGACCTATTTTATATCGTCTTATCAATCATAAGCAGATAGGCGATAGCATAGAAAGTCAAAGAATGGTCTTATTGATGAAGAAAATGCTGCTACTTTTCATCGAAAGGCCAGGATAATGATTGCTTAAAGAGATCGGCAACAAAATGTGATGTTTAGTTTGGCATGTTGACTTTGGGTGTGAGTTCCGACCAAGGTTGTTCTAATGACGCATTTTGAGTTATTCAAAAGTTAGAAACCGAGTTTGTGATATGTGCGCGTCTGGAGATGTCTGTCTGAAGTAAGAGTTTATAATCCACATGAAAAAAAATTAGACTCAAGGAACATTAGTGAGTATTTTATTAGATATGCTGAAAGGTTTAAAGGATACGGATTTTATTGTCCATCTCACAACACTAGGATTATGGAATCAAGAAATGCAAAGTTTCTTGAGAATGACTTGATTAGTGGGAGCGATCGATTTCAGGACATTGTTTCTGAAAGGAATCATATTAATACTCAACCTTCCACTTCAAGTGACAGATTGATTGTCATTCACAACACCCCTCAAGTTCAAACATATGTTGGACAACCAATTATTGAAGCTCCACAAGCTACTGATGACAATCCAATAGATTAAGATGTTTAAGAATTGCAAGAAATTCTTGAACAAACGGCTGCACAACATGATCCTCAGGAAAATGTTGATACAACTTTAAGGAGATCTACTAGAGTAAGGAAATTAGCGATACCTAGTGATTATGTCGTGTATCTACAAGAGTCTGACTACAACATTGGAGCCGAAAATGATCCTGAAACGTTTTCACAAGCCATGGATAGCAAAGAATCAAATTTATGGTATGATGCCATGAAAGATGGGATGAATTCTATGGCAACTAATGGAGTCTGGGATCTTGTTGAGTTGTCTGATGGTGTCAAAGCCATAGGATGTAAATGGGTCTATAAGACAAAGAAAGACTCATTGGGCAACATTGCAAGATATAAAGTAAGACTCGTTGCTAAAGGATTCACTCAAAAAAGGAGGAATCGACTACAAGAAGACCTTTTCTCCTGTATCAAAAAAAGATTCTCTTCGTATTATTCTAGCATTAGTTGCACATTTTGACTTAGAATTGTAACAAATGGATGTGAAAACGGCATTTCTCAATGGAGAACTAGAAGAAGAGGTTTACATGAAACAACCAGAAGGATTCTCTTCTAGTCGGGGTGAGCATCTGGTGTGCAAGCTCAAGAAATCTATATATGGACTGAAACAAGCCTTCGTCAATGGTATTTAAAGTTTCATGATGTTATCTCTTCATTTGGATTCGTGGAGAACATTATAGATCAATGTATATACCAGAAGGTTAGTGGGAGTAAGATTTGTTTCCTTATTCTATATGTGGATGACATTTTACTTGCAACCAATGATAAGGGTTTGCTATATGAAGTGAAACAATTTCTCTCTGAAAATTTTGACATGAAGGATATGGGTGATGCGGCATATGTCATTGGCATCAAAATACATAGACACGGATTTTGAGGTGCTTTAGGTTTGTCTCAAGAAGCCTATATCAACAAGGTTTTAGAGAGATTTTAGATGAAAGATTGTTCACCTAGTATAGCTCCCATTGTGAAGGGTGACAGGTTTAATTTGAACCAGTGCCCAAAGAATGATCTTGAACAGGAACAAATGAAAAACATTCCTTATGCTTATGTTGTTGGAAACTTGATGTATGCTCAGGTCTACACAAGACTTGACATTGCATTTGTTGTTGGGATGTTGGGAAGATATCAGAGTAATCCAGGTGTGGACTACTAGAGAGTTGCAAAGAAGGTGATGAGGTACCTTTAAGGGACAAAAGACTACATGCTTATGTACAAATGGACTGAAAACTTGAAGGTGATTGGCTACTCTGATTCAGACTACGCTGGCTGCATTGATTTGCTAAAATCAACTTTAGGATATGTTTTTATGCTAGCCGGCAGAGTTGTATCTTGGAGAAGCACAAAGCAAACATTGACTGCTACTTCCACTATGGAGCGTGAGTTCGTATCTTGTTTTGAGGCTACCTCGCATGGTGTATGGATGAAGAGTTTCATTTCTGGGCCTAGAATAGTGGATTCAATTTCTAGGCCATTGAGGATTTATTGTGACAATTCAGTTGCTATTTTTATGGCTAAAAACAACAAAAGTGGTAGTCAAAGCAAACACATCGACATTAAGTACCTAGCCATAAGAGAACGTGTTAAGGATAAGACAGTGGTTATTGAGCACATTAGCACTGAATTGATGATTGCTAATCCTTTGACTAAAGGCATGCAACCATTGAAGTTTAAGGATCATATAGATAGAATGAGACTTGGTTCTTTTATGTGATTTTCGTTGAAAGAATGGATGCTATTTTTAATGAAACTCAATTGTGATGTTTTCTCATATTTGTTTTCCTTGTGTGCACTTTCATTTATTTGTTGAGAAATATCATTAATGTTTGGACCTAGAATAAACATAGAGTTTATTCATTAAGTTATGTAGGCTATTGTTGAGAAATACTATGCATTGTAATACATGGAAGATAATACTCATTTTCAGAGAACCTATTGTCATGATTCATGTATTTTATTTCTTACTATGGTAAATGATGGAATATATGGACCAAGTGGGAGAATGTTGGATTTTTCCCTTAAATATTGGTAACCAACCGAGACCTTGATCCTCAGAATGTGGTCCATCCTATTCCACCACTAAAGGAACGTGATTAGCCACGTTCATCTTCAGTTATCCACCGTTGCCCACGTTCGGTGCACGTCCGAGAAGGACTCTGTGATGGGCAGGGTCTATAAAAGGGGCAATGCACATACCGATTAGGGTCCTTAAGCCTGCAATCTCCATGCAGCCAAAATTATACACCATCAACGAGAGATTGAGTGAGATTTAGAAGAACTAAAACAGAATTTTTCCTTTTCTCACCGAGAACATCAATGGCCGGATGTGCTCTTTAGATCCTTTCTTTTATTCCGCATTTGATCTAATTGATATTTAGCATTGTTAAGAGCATGTTTAGATCAGTAAGAAATCCCAACACTATTTACTTCAAATAGTTTTAAAATATATTATTTTAGTTTAAAAAATTTGTTATTTACTACAATTTCTAAAAAAAAAGAAATCGTATTAATTTATCATATGTATTAGTTAATACAATATAGTATGCATACCAAAAATTGTATTAATATATTATTGAACAATACGATTTTCTAATGAGGTCCACTAAACATGCCCGTAATGTTTTTTCACAATCATTCTCAAATTGCCCCTATTTTTTAATGAAAATATGAGTATTCAGAATAGTAATTCATTGTAAGACATCAAAGAATTTGAAATAGAGCGGGAAAGTGAAAGTGAAATTAACATGCTGTAATCAATCAACAATACACCAACTCCAAATCACAACACACGTATTTTTACTATTATATATGACTTTCAAAGCATAACACAAACACTCTTCAATATTAAGCTTCAGATCAGTAAATATCAAGTTCACCCCAATCACTCTTTGGCACTTTTAAAGCCTTCCAGACAGCTTTAGAAGCATCAATGATGTTATTAGGACATGTGGGCTGATAATCATGATCAGCATCACAACCTGCAGTTGAATTAGAAAAGAAGATTGAGGAAGAATCTCATATTCTCAATAATATGCAGAAGATTACAACAGAAGGTAATATAGAGCTAAAATGGAAAAGCTCACATATCCTAAGACTGATAGTGCAAAACAAAAAACAAAACAGAATATGCCAGCTGGCATAACCAAATAGCAAAGGAAAAATATTCAGGTTTATGAAAAACTATTATTCCTAAAATCTTAATACTCCCCCTCAAGATGGAGAATACAAATTTTGGATTCCCATCTTGCCCAAAAGAATGTGAAACTGCGAAGGATGCAATGCTTTAGTGAGCAGATCCGCTAGTTGATTTTGAGTGGAGACATGCATGGTTCTGATGATCCCATCCTGTATCTTCTCACGCACGAGATAACAGTCTATCTCTATATGTTTTGTACGCTCATGATAGACGGGATTGGCTGCAATGTGAAGCGCAGCTTGATTGTCACAGTAAAGCAAAGCCGGGCTATGATGTTGAGCATGCAACTCGCGAAGAAGACAGAGCAACCACACAATCTCACAAGTAGTGTTAGCCATAGAGCAATATTCAGCTTCAGCTGAAGATCGAGAAACAACTTGCTGTTTCTTGGACCTCCAAGACACAAGAGAAGAACCAAGAAATACACAGTATCCAGTGAGGGAACGCCGTGTATCGGGACATGTACCCCAATCAGCATCCGTAAATACTTTGAGCTGGATTGTTGAGTTTGAAGGAAAAAAGAGACCTTGGCCCGGAGTCTTCTTGATGTACTGCAGTATACGGAGGGCTGCTTGAAGATGTGGAGCACGAGGAGTAGCCAAGAATTGGCTGAGACGGTTAACCGAGTAGCTGAGATCAGGCCTTGTGATGGTGAGGTAAATCAACTTCCCAATCAAGCGGCGGTAGCTAGTGGGATCATGCAACAACTCACCTTTAGAGGCTGACAATTTGAGGTTTGGATCTATAGGGATAGAGGATGGTTTACATCCCAGATATCCCACATCAGAAAGTAGCTCCAGAGCATATTTGCGCTGGCAAACGAAAATTCCAACGACCGAACGAGCAACCTCCAAACTCAGAAATACTTTAGAACTCCCAAATCTTTCATTTTAAACCGCTTACCAAGTGCAGACTTGAGATCATCCAAGGATGCTTGATCATTACTTGTGATGATAATGTCATCTACATACACCAAAAGTGCCATAAAGGTCTGTCCATGTGACTTAATGAATAGAGAGTGATCACAAGTAGATTGAGTGAAGCCTTCCTCAAGCAAAACAATGGAGAATTTGTGAAACCATTGCCTAGATGCCTGTCGCAGCCCATATATGGATTTATGAAGGCGACAAACTGCATTAGAGGGTAAATACTCCCCCTGTCGACAAGGATATCCAGGAGGGAGAGCCATATAAATTTCCTCTGTGAGGTCACCATGAAGGAAGGCATTGGTGACGTCCAATTGAGTGAGAGACCAGCCCGAAATTGCAGCCAATGAGAGTAAAACTTTTACAGTAACAAGCTTAGCCACAGGTGAAAAAGTGTCAAGGAAATCAATACCTTCTTGTTGTGTAAACCCTTTGGCCACCAGACGAGCTTTATGTCGTTCCACAGTACCATCCGCGTGAAATTTAGTTTTGTACACCACTTACAGCTCACAGAGTGTTTGCCAGGGGGAAGAGGAACAACGGACCAGGTCCCATTACTTTCCAAGGCTTGTAGCTCCACGTTCATGGCATCACGCCATATCGGAATCTCAAAGGCTTGGGAAAAAGACAGAGGCTTAGTATGGGAGGAAATAGACAAGATGTAATGACGATAGGGAGAAGATAACCCGTGGTAACTGAGGCAGGCAGAGATAGGATAGGAAGTGGAGGCGGAAGAGGGGACATTTACAACAGAGGAAGAATTGGCAGCCAAGGAACAATGGTAATCTTTCAGGTAGGATGGTGGTTTAGAGACACGATGGGGACGAGATAAATGGGCGGTAGAAGTGGGAGTGGAGGGGCCAGATGGAGAGGGTGGACTGGAGGGAACCTGAGTACGGTGTGAATGTGGTATACTGGAAATAGGAGTAGGCAGGACACGGTCACTGAAAAAGTCATAGAGGACATGGCCGGGTTGTGTTTGATTAAAAGGGAAGATGGTCTCATGAAAGGTAACATTCCTAGTGATGTAGGTTTTGTTACTTTCTAAGTCCAGCAGCTTGTAACCCTTGTATCCAAAGGGGTAGCCTAAAAACACTGAGGCGCGAGCACATGAAGAGAACTTTGTGCGCTGACTAGGAAGAGTGGAACCATAACAAAGACAACCGAAAGTCCTCAAATGAGCATAGGATGGTTTTTTGTTGTTTAAAAGCTCAAAAGGGGTTTTCTTGGATAACAAGGGGGATGGTATGCGATTAATTAAAAAAACTGCTGTTAAGACACATTCACCCCAATAACAAAGAGGAACACAAGATTGGAAAAGTAAAGCACGAGCCACATTGAGGATGTGCTGGTGTTTACGTTCAACCACCGAATTTTGTTCCGGCGTGTCAACGCAAGAATGGTACGGAATGATCCCTTTGGAACGAAAAAAATCAATAAAGGCTAACTCAGGTGCATTGTTAGAACGAACAGACTTGATTGGGAAACCATATTGAGTTTGGATAAGAGTGTAAAAATCAGGAAAAACAGTGAGAACATCAGACTTAGCTCGTAAAAGGTAAAGCCAAGTAGAACGAGTGCAATCATCGACTATAGTGAGAAAATACTTGTGACCAGCAGGTGTTTCAACATTAAAAGGGCCCCAAATGTTAATGTGAACTAAATCAAAAGGTTTTGCAGATATGTTATTGTGAGAAGTAAATGGAAGCCGTTTTTGCTTAGCCAAATGACAGATACGACAGTGTGAAGATAAATGAGAAAGAGAGCCAGGAATTTGTAATTCATTATGAAGAGTCTGAATTTTAACATGCGAGGGGTGTCCAAGGTGATAATGCCATACATCAGTTTTGGAAACCACAGAACAAGAAAACAGGGAATTACAAACTGGTGTTCCTAGTTCAAAAAAATAAAGGTTGTCGTGGCGTCTACCCTTCCCAATCGTCAAGCCCCGAGTGAGGTCCTGGATGATGCACGAATGAGATAGGAAATTAACACAACAGTTATGGCTGATGGTGAGTGCACTGACGCTCAGAAGATTAAAGGAAAACAGGGGAACAAAAAGAACATTATGTAAGACCAGATAATTGGATAACCGAACAGTGCCGACCCGATTGATGTGAATGTTGTGACCATTAGGAAGAGTGATGGTTGTGTTATTGTGCACTGGTATGGAATTTGTAAACATCGAAAGTGAACTACATACGTGATGTGTGGCACCAGTAGCAATTACCCAAGTATTGGAAGGAATATTCGGATGAGATATAGAGAGAGTAGTAGAAAAATTACCATGGATGTGTGAAATGGAGGGTACTGTGAACAAAGGAGATTCAGAGGAGGTAGTACCGTGAGCGTGAAGCTGCGAGCTGAGATAAGTAATCAATTGCTGCATCTGATCAGAGAAGAGCTGCCCAGAAGACGTGATTAAGGCAAGTAGAGGTGGCTGGCGAGGCAGTGGAGAAAAGGCAGTTGTAAGGGCGACTGTTGGTGCAGAAAAAGGAACCCTAGGGTTCTCAGAGGCAGGGGTGGGATGAAATGTGGATTGAAGAGAGTTCTGATGGGCTTGGGCCCTGGGCTTGGGTTGTAACCCGGTGGGAACCCATGCAGCCTATAGCACCGATCCACTGAGTGCCCTGTGAGACCACAATGTGAACAGATGGGCCGATCTCGCCGAGGTTTGTGCTGTGAGGGGGATGCAGCTGCCATATGTGTCACCGGAGTTGGCAGTAGGGGCGGAGAAGAGGAAGAAACGTTGAAGGCCAAAGAATCTGCCGGAGCTGAAGAACCTAGACCAATGGAATGTTGCCTTTCTTCTTGGACAACGAGATTAAACACCTTCGTCACAGGAGGCAATGGATCAAGCATCAGATTCTGACCTCTGGTCGCAGCATAGGATTCACTGAGCCCTATCAAAAATTGCATGACATACTCCTATTGTTGATAGTCCATCCAAGCCTTCATCCCCCCACATTGGCAAACAGGTACTGGCTGAAAGTTTTTAAGTTCATCCCAAAGGATTTTCAGCTGAGTATAGTATGTATTAATGTCCATCGAACCTTGAGATAAACCTTAGAGCTGCTGTTTGATCTGGAAAATTTGTGGGGCATTACTCTGACGAAATCTTTCATGGAGATCTGACCAGACTGCGTGGGCACTATCTAGATAAAGGAGACTATCTGCTATCTCCTTTGAGACGGCATTAAGAAGCCAGGATGTAACCATACTGTTACATCGAGACCAAATATTGGCTGAAGGAGCTTCTGGGCTTGGCTGCCGAAGAGTGCCATCAACAAAACTGAGTTTGTTTTTGGCATTGAGCGCCATAAGCATCGCACGGCTCCAAGTATTGTAGTTTGGGCCGGTGAGAACATGAGAAACTAGGGTCATACCGGGATGGTTGCCACTGTGAAGAAAAAACGGACTGTGAATATTGTCCATTGGAGCTGGATCTGGAACAGATGCCATAGCAGAGGATGAGGGAGGAGTGAGTGGCTGAAACCGATTGTTGTTGTTGTTGTTGTTGTTCTGCCCTCCACGAGCCATTCTCAGAAAAAGGAGGAAGACGAAGAAGAAGAAGAAGGAGCAACAGAAGGGTATTGCTCTGATACCATATTAGAAAAGAAGATTGAGGAAGAATTTCATATTCTCAATAATATGCAGAAGATTACAACGGAAGGTAATATAAAGCTAAAATGGAAAAGCTCACATATCCCAAGACTGATAGTGCAAAACAGAAAACAAAACAGAATATGCCAGCTGGCATAACCAAATAGCAAAGGAAAAGTATTCAGGTTTATGAAAAACTATTATTCCTAAAATCCTAATAAATCACACTCATCAACAACCATGGCATTGACACTCCGGCCATTACCATATATGGTGATGTTCTGGAGACATCTTTGCATATTGTCAAACCATCCGGTCGACAAAGCCACCACCGGGGTGTTGTCGGAGTGGTACTGGTTGCATATTGTTAAAAATCATCGTTAAACCATATGGAAGATATTTTAACGGAAATCGAATGCTCACATACTTTTTAGACATGATATTAAGGATAGGTGGGAATGACAGTCGATATGGAATCTATAATTTTGTTATGAAGAATAATGATATCCTCATAAACCAAAGAATTTGATCAAATTAAATTATAATTATTTGAGCTTCAATTATGTAGGGTCTATTTGGCCCCATTTCCAGAAATTTTCAAGAAAAAGAATTAATGGAATTTTTTCTAAAGTTTATAATTATTCTAAACTGTAAGAATATTAAGATCCACACAAATTGTTTGTCCTAGATGTGGAATCAACTGATAGTGTTGGTAGCACTAAGTGGCGGGCGCGTTTCTATACAACACTGATATATTTGTGTGTCGTATATTTTATGTGACCATATAGATATAAGTTACACAAAATATTTGTCTTAATTGTTAAAGTTAATACTGTGCAGTAATTATTTATTTTAATTGTTAAAATAAATAATTATGGTCACTAATATAAATGTGGGATCATAAAAATCCGAAAGAACCGTTTTTGTTTTCCAACTCATCTTCCTGCTGGTCAAACAGTAATTAAAGAGATAAATGCAAGATAGCGTAAAAATTTTGGTTTCTAACTTTATATTTCCGGATACTCAAAAACAAAAATGAAAAAATGAAAAAAAAAAAAAACTTTATATTTGTGGAGGTCAAACGTTTAAGGAATCAAATTCCAAAAATTATTGAAAGTGCGCAAAATACTGCTAGATACAGTGTTCTCCGAGTTCATTTTCACGTTACCAATGTGTTCTGTAGAGTTTAGTGCTCATTCAATAATAGAATTTTTCTTCGTGATTACTCTCATATTTCCCTTCTTTTTAAATGAAAATGATTATCAACGGTATTAATTGATGCTAAAAAACATCAAAACCATGGAGATAGAGCAGCAAAGGGAAAGGGAAGTATAATGAATCAACAATACACCAGCCTCAAATCATAACACACATATTTTTACTATTATATATGACTTTCAAAGCATAACACAAACACTCTTCAATATTAAGCTTCAGACCAGTAAATATCAAGTTCACCCCAATCACTCTTTGGCACTTTCAAAGCCTTCCAAACAGCTTTAGAAGCATCAACGATGTTATTAGGACATGGGGGCTGATAATCATGATCAGCATCACACCCTGCAGTTGAATCACACTCATCAACAACCATGGCATTGACACTCCGGCCATTACCATAAATGGTGATGTTCTGGAGACATCTTTGCGTATTGCTAAACCATCCGGTCGACAAAGCCACCACCGGGGTGTTGTCGGAGTGGTACTGGTTGTCGCACTCCGAGGGGGCCGCACCATCCCCACCCTTCTCAAAGCTGTTGAGTGTCAAGACTGCTTTTGTGTGTCCAGTCACCTTTGGTGAGCACTTGTAAGTTTTGTAGAATTTGCCTTTTTTGCAGCAATCAGAGTAATTCTCTTGGTTGCATTCCCCTGGAGGAGGCTTTTTCCCTCTTATTCGGCCACTAGGCTTGCAGCTTTCGACCAAGTTGGTCGCAAGAAGAAGCAATATGAGAAAACTCACAGCTGAATTAGAAATATGGCTCTTCATTTTCTCTAGTACACTCCAGATTCAGTAATGGACTAATATTAGGCTGGTTTTGTAGAAATTGATTTATGGGTGACTATATATATAATGGCTACCGGGAACGAATACCTTTCTTATGCTGAACCATGACAAATTTGCAGTCTTTCTTTAAAATGGTATTGCATTCCTTACAAGTAACGTTGCAAATTAAATAAAATAAAGAAATATTTTGGAAAACAAACAAATAATTAAATATTGATGTGTTGGCTATATATATATATATATATATAGCTACTGGAAAGAACTGCTTTCCTTACGTTAAATAATGACAAATTTGCTGCCTTTCTTTTGAACGAGTACGCCATTTATTATGAATACTGCTCATACAACGTAGTGAATGAGTTGCATTTGGGATTGTTTGATTGGGAGATTCGTATCCCGATTCGAATCATGGTTCATAATTTTTTACAGTATTTTTTCTCATAAAAAATACATATAAATCAAAAATAATTCTAATCTCATGAACTAAACGTCTCCTTAATAGCTATAACTATAATACTTTAACGTGGAATAAAAAAAAAAAAAAACACACACACACACATTGGCCCATCTGTCCCGTGGAATTGTGAATGTGAGTTTTTTTTTTTATTATTTTATTTTATAGGAATGTGGGTCTCTGTTTGTGTGTACCAAAAAAAAAAAAATGAAATAGATAAATTATTTTAAATCAATGCTAATTCTAAAGCTATTGTTGTTAGTCAACAACTAGTCTAGAGAGGTCAAAAAATATTTTTTTCTGTTTCTTTCTTATTATTTTTTTTTCCCAATTTTAAATCTATTTAAGCATGATTTGCTTAAACTGCCTTCCAAACTAACCCAGAAAGTGTCGTACAGGTCATTCCATTGAGTTCTTAATGATTTTTGTGACTTATCAAGGGCAGTGGACTTCGAACTAGATATTAGCTTAGTTTGGTATTATTTTTCGCTTTTAAAATAAGCTTTTGTTTGTAGTAAAAGCTGATTTTAGTGTTTAGTAAATTTTTTTAAAAGTGTTTTTTGAAAATTTTTTAAAGAATCTACCGCCAAAATTAGAAGCAACCTAAATGCAACTTTAGTTTTTAGATTGTGCGTGAATCATCATACTACAATTAATAAAACTTTCATAATACCCCTAATGAAATTTAAAATTTACATTATTTTTAATTTAAAATTCAAACTCGTAATATAGTATGATATAATATAATAATACAATAATATAATATAATATACTAGTAATATTGTAACAAATAAAATCATAATTATATTAATAACTATAATATTATTATTTTATCATATAATATGATATAATAATAACTCGATATAATTATATTTATTATATTGATAATAATATAAAAATTAATATAATTAAATATTAATATAATTTTATAATTCTAATATTATTATCTATTATAGTGTATTACACACATTATGATTATATAATATATTAATTATAATATATTTCTTTAATATAATTTAATAAAGGGAATTGTCTCCAGTCCAGTATCGGACTAGAGCGACACTTGTATATTTTTTTTTAAAACATGTATATTTCCTTTTTAAAACGTGTATATTTTCACTTGAAATATGTACATTTCTTTTTATGGTAAAATAAATAATATATACATGTTTTAAGAGGAAACATACACGCTTTAAAGAGAAAATATACATATTTTAAAGTAAAAATATACAAGTGCCACTCCAGTCCAGTACCGGACTGGAGACTGGGCCTATAATAATGACTATATATTATAATATAATTTAAGATAATATAATATAGTTGTAATTTTTAATTATATGATAACTGAAATATTATTATTATTTATTTAATATTATAATATGTTTTATAATATTGTAATTATATTAACCATTTTGATAATATTATTATATTCTATATCATTATTATATAATATGTTATTTAATAATAGTTTTATTGTATTATATTAAATATAATAATAAATATACATTATAGTGTAATTATATATATAGGAATTGTCTCCGGTCAGGTACTTGAAAAGTGCCTGATCAGTCAGACACTTGTATAATTATGCATGAATTGTGTATATTTACAGTTAAATCGTGTATATTTACATATAAAGTCGTGTATATTTAACATGAAATACAACAAATCAGCCAATATACATATTGTTATGCTATGTGTTCACTAATTGCTATAAAAAATACATGTTTTGAGGATTAATATACATTGTCGTTTCTTATAACTTAACATACACAATTTATATGTAAATATACACGATTGCAAAATTATTACACAACTTACCTATAAATATACACAACTTAGCTATATATATACATAATTCATGCACAATTATACAAGTGCCTGACTAGATACCTTACATATATATATATATATAATATAATATAATCGTAATTTTTAATTATTTAAGTTATTATTTTAATAATAATAAATATATATTATATTGTAATTATATACATTATATTATAGTATAATATAATATAGTCATAATTTTTAACTATCCGCAGTAATTCAACCTCATAATTTACCAAACACTATTATATTAATTTTAGAACCAATACAGCTACTATAATTATAGTTTACCAAACATTCAGCTGATTTTTGTAACAGTTATTTTTTCTTCCAGTACAACTAAAAGCAATTTTTCTAAAATCTACAGCAATACCAAACTAAGCCATTGTCTCTCGAGTTATGCTAAGATTTTTAGTATAAATAACATGCATTACACAAATAATGAGTACCGTTTGAATGGGTTAGTAAATAATTACTCTGTTAGTTCTTTCTCGTGCAACCACATAAAAATGTAATTACACAACATGAATTATCATATATATATATATATATATTACTATACCTAACTTTCTCTTTAATTCGCATGACCTAGGGACTTTCAGAGATTTATAAATGGCAGCCAACAACAATAATGGAAGTAAAAATTCAATAAAAGGGGAAGTTTTGCAAGGCTTACTAATTTTTAGAGGCATTTCGTGACAAGATTTATAGTTCAGGAGGCAACTGTATAATTTATCTTATAAATAAATTAATAAACAAAAATTTTCACCTACCTAGTATTTGCCACCAGAACTACAATACGACCCTTTTATAAATTAATTTACCAATTACGAGCAATTCAAAAGCGTTGCATGAGTGGAAAATCATTTTGAATTGTTGATTAAGCTATTTTTGTCAAGTGAAACATGAAACGTGTTTAAAAAATATATGTAAATGTTATGCACAACCATTCATTAATTCCATTTTGATTTGAATGATTTTTCTTCCGGTTAATAGAATTATGTCATAACAAAGTCAATTTTCAACATTAAAAAGAGTTGTAAAAAGATTTAAGAACTCGATGAGCTTGTTATGCTAAGCATGATATAGTAACGAGCACGCAATATGCCCATGCCATGGGTATATCCCGTGCTCGTTATGTTGCTTCGTCTCTCATCCTCACTGTCGCTCTCTCTCTCCCCCTCTCTTCCCTCTCTTGCTCTTGTGCTCTCTCTCTCTCTCTACAATATTCCCCGCTTTCTCTCTCCATCTTTGACCCTCGCTCTCTCTCTCTCCCATTGATGGGCTTCGTTCAGAGGTCGGTCCGTCTTCTATGACGTGCTAGTCGTTTTCTCTAACGACAATGGCGGCCACCTCTTTAATTTCCGACGGGCTAGAGAATGTAAATGACGACAAACATCTCATGGTGGTCAGATCTACTTTTCCCTACATAGTTTCTCCTCTGCATGGAGATCTGCAACGACGATGATATCTGCTTCGTCGCGTGGTGGCAAAGCTGCAACGAAGACGCCGCAACAAATTGCCATTGTTTCTCCTTCGCGTGATGGTCAGATTTGTTGCTTACCAGGTAAATGAATCATTTATGTGGTAAATGATTCACTTGCACTGAAATTAGATCTCTTTCTAACTTGCACGAACAAAGGAATGATGCTGCCGAGAATGTCGACGTCGCCGAAGAAGACAGAGATCGGTCTCTCTCTCAGAGCACGACGATGTTCGTGAGGGAGAGAAGAACCACCGAGCGATGAATCCTCAACGGGAATACGTGAAGTTCTGATTAGGTCGTGAAAAGGATTTAGCGAGAGACAGAGGAGAGAGAGTGGATGGATGAGAGAGGAAAGAGAGAGAGTTGCTCTGAGAGATGAGAGAATGAGATATAGAGAAGGGTGAAGAGGCTGGGAAGGAGGTAGGCAGCTGAGAGAGGAAAGAGAGAGAGAGAGAGAGGCGAGTGAGCAGATTAGGGTTTTTAAATTTTAGGATTATAATCTGACATTTGTTATTTGGTGTAAAAAAGGATAAAATAGAAAAAAAAAAAAAAAAAAAACAAAGTGCATGTTTAGAATCATTTCCAAAAACTTTTTTCACATTTTTCAAGAACAAAAAAAATGAAAATGCTCCCATAAATGCATTTGGCACCGCATTTTTTGAAAAACAAAATTTAAAAACATTTTTTACTTATTCTCAAAAATCAGCAAAATTGAAAACAATTAACTATCGTTTTCCTTTTTAGAGGTGTAAGAATTCAAGCCGAACCCAACGAACCCGTCCGAGCCGACCCTACCTACCCGAAAATAGTGGGATTTTTTTTTTTGCGGTAACAATAATGCCCGACCCACAAAATGCGGGTAGGGTCACGGGATAGGTTCAAAGAGCCCGATATTGTCCCTACCCGGCCGAATTTATCAGCACAGGGAAACCCTAAATCTAATGTTTACTATGGACAAGTTATCAAGGAAAGAAATCAGTCCTAAATTTATATTACTACCCCTACAAGAATAGAAGCTTAACATTCAATCAACAATAAGAAAACCAGTAACTTCTTCCAAGTCCCAATTACAAGGAGTCAATGACATACTAATACTAATTATCACTAGACGTTATAGCATAAAAAGAAGGCATTTGCATTACCTCGTTTGTTAGTGACTAGCACAACAACGTCTCCAAGAATCGATCCCTTAAGGGAAGCCTCGTGAATGGAGCAGAAGTTGGATCCTCCACCGGAAACGAGAGAACCATTTTTGAGTTGAACAGAGGAAATGGTGGAAGGAGGAACAAAGAATGCAGAGAATGGTTTCTTGGGGGTCTGAACTGAATTGGTTGTTCTCTTCGAGCAAGTCCAGCTACAATGGTTTCTTGGGGGTTTGAATTGAATTGTCCGAGAAAGTCCAGCTACAATGTTTTCTTGGGGTTTTGAATTGAATTGGGCTTAATTGCAGAACCCCACGGCCCAATTTGACCAATCCGGTCACCCTGAGCCTACCTGAGGTAATCCGAAGGGTTACGGGTTTGTTGGCTTAAAGAATTATTGCGGCCCAAATCCTTCTCAGCCCACACATTGTGGCTCGGCCCAATTTCAGGCCCAAGGCCGATCCTACCCGGCCGACTTACAGGCCTATTCCTTTCCATTTTTCTTTCCTCGACTA